>NC_142811.1:32762690-32897237 GCF_049724085.1 Artemia sp. Qi Xiang Cuo
TTTTTATACACAATTCCAACTATTATCTGAAGTTTGTACTACCAGCAATGGCACAACTTCAAAGAAATGGAGTTATAGATGGTGCATGGGTGGAAGACAGTTTTTCCTACAAAATCATACCTAAATCATCGGCCAAATTGCTTGTTTTGGAATTTATGTGGAAATATGTTGAAGACGACGTTGAGTGCACGAATAAAATTCACTTTTTAGATTCCTTCAGTTTTTTTCCAAAATCTTTGAGCGAATTGATTCAAGTACAGAAAAACGATGACGGTTGCAACGCTTTCCCCCTTCTCAAACAAAAATTTCCAAATGATTTATATGTTTTGTTAACGGTCAAAGGAGTTTACGCTTATGACCATTTTAATTCCATGTCAAGATTTACCGAAGAGAAAATTCTATCAATTGAATCGTTTTACGACAGTCTGCACGATCGTAGGTGCCCCCTGATGAATACAATTTTGCCAAAAAGGTGTGGGCAGCGGGAGGGTGTAAAAATGGATTTGACTACTGCAAATTGTATTTGTCAAGTGATGTGCTCACACTTTTGGATATTGTATGTAAAAATACGGACCAAATTTACGAGGAATTTAATCTTGATCTAGGGTATTATTTCTCCAGTGCACCTATGGTAATGGACCTCTTCCTAAAAATTAGTTGGGAAAAAATTGGACTAATCACCGACATTGATCAACACTTGTTTATCGAGAGATCAATGAGGGGTGGCTACGTTTTTCATGGGAATCGTATCTTGGAAACTGATCCAACTGGAGAGAAGACGGGGGGAAGTCGGATGCAGTTTTACTTGATGTGAATTCCCTATACCCCTCGGCTATGTCTCATTATGCTCTACCTTGCGGTGACTATAAATGGCTCAATGACCCTTTTACCTCGAATTTCCCAACATTGCCAGTGTTGAGGAGAATGGGCCGGTGGGTTGGTTTTTTGAAATTGATGGGGAGATACCAGTTGAGCTTCATGATACGGTAAAAGATTTTGTTTTTCCATGCATTAATAGACCTGTGTCTATGGACTCTTTGAGTCCTCGTAAAAGATCTTTGGTTGAGGAGGAGAGAATGCTTTGGTCACCTTCAAAACAAAACTTATTGCCGATCTCTTGCCGAAAAAAGTATTGTAGTACACCACGTGGCATTGAAATGGATGTGCAATAATGGTTTCAAAGTCCCAAAGATTCATATAGCTCTTCATTTCAGTCAAAAACCTTATTTGAAAACATTTGTTGACACTTTTGTCAAGAAACGTTCCGAAGCGAAAACAAAGGTCGAAAAAGGAAACTATAAACTCATTTTAAATTCGGCCTTTGGTAAAATGTGCGAAAGCGTTTTCAATAGGAGTCGTTTTGTCTTTGTAACCGATCCCGACCAATGTGCTCGAATAATTGCCGATCCCAATTACACTTCCTTTACAATCATTGTTCCAGACATGGTACTATTGAATAGAAAAAAAGAAACATAGTATTGAAAGAAAATATTGCAGCAGGCAGTACCATCTTGGAAATTTCAAAAAAACTCATGCTGGAATTCTACTACAATGTGGCTAGGGTAAAATGGCCGGGGAAGGAACAAGTAGAGGTCTGCTACGGGGATACAGATTCTCTATTGTTAAAAGTCAAAACAGAAAACCTGCTTGACGATTTGGCTAACGGTGAAATCATCAATTCTCGGATGGACTATACAGACTGGAATGGGGAAGTCTATCCGGAACTAGTCAAACATCAAGCTCCAAACCAACTTTTATAAAATCAGAAAAGGAAAGTGACATGATTTCTCGGGGTATGTTTGTAAGTCCAAAGGTGTACTTTACAGTGATACACACCGAGGGAATCAAAAAACGTTGCAAGGGAGTGCCCATGCATAATGTGGAAAAGAATTTTGACATGGACGTCTATAGGAATGGTATTGTTGAAAATACAATTCCACGAGCATAACTGTTTGCAATTCGCTCGTTAAACTATAAGAATTTTACTGTAAATGTTGAAAAGATTACCATGAGTACCATTTCTGAGAAGGTCTTTGTTTGTAGAGATGGTTTGAGTACCCTCCCCTATTTAACATCCGACCGAGACGAGTGTGTTCGTCATAGGGAAAGTCTCGGTGTGAGTAAACTTATTTAAAAAATCCTAAGACCTTAGGGGGGCCGCGATCCGCGTCCCGGGGGGGTAGAGGGGGAAGGGGCCTTCTGCCGCCCGGCCGGCTACAGCAGGGGGGGTGCTACCGGTAGTATTTTTTAATGATTTAGAGCAGATTTTTTTCCCAAGTTTTGAATTATTAAAACTGTTTTTTCTTTATATATATATATATATATATATATATATATATATATATATATATATATATATATATATATATATATATATATATATATATATATATATATATATATATATATATATATATATATATATATATATATATATATATATATATATATATATATATATATATATATATATATATATATATATATATATATATATATATATATATATATATATATATATATATAAATATACATTTACTAGTTTTTGTGGCACAATGAAAAAAAAAATTGTTGTATTTACATTTTTAATGTTTTTTTTTTATGTATTGACTATTTAATATAGTAAACACTTTGATTTTACTTCAGTTGTTGTTGTTCATTGAATAGAGTTAGATACAAATAGCAGAGAGAGAAAAAGAAATATAGATTATGTATCAGTTTATAACACCTTTCAGAGCTTTTCTCTGTGGGCCATCAATGAGTGGGAAAACAACACTTTTGATGAAAATAATTCAGAATCGAGGTGAAATGTTGACAGCAGAAGATCATCAAACTACCACCAAAAATATATACTATTGCTATAGTTTTTGGCAACAATCATATGATATAAAAAGGACTATTGAACCTCAAATTAAATTTATCAAGGGTTTGGATGTTGTGTTCAATTCAATTGAACCAAATTCTTGGCTTATTATTGACGGTTTAGCCGAATCAATAGAGAAATGGTCTGAGGAAATGATCCAATTGTTCACAGTACGCTCCCATCATAAAAAATTTCCGTCACCATTATTCTACACAATCTCTTTCATCAGAGTAAATGTATGCGAACTCTTGCATTGAACTGTACTCATTACATTGTGTACAAAGTTGTTCGTGACTCAAGTTCCCTCATATCATTAAACAAACAAGTTTATCCGGGTCAACCAGCATTCTTGTTGTCAGCTTACAATCAGGCTACAAGCAAACCATATGGATACATTGTAATTAACCTTAATCAAAACACACCTGAAGAACTACGTGTTATTAGTAATATATTTGATCGGGAGATAACAGTATATGTGTCGGTGGGTGACAGGAAAAGATATTAGTTGAAACTATGACGTTGAAGAAGTTACATTACAATAGACACTTGTTCTCTGTTTTGACTAGTCCAAAACCTCGACTTAGGAAAGTCGTATTGAACAATATATATCGAGAGTTTATTAAACTCATTTCTGAGCTGTGTTTAAATTTAACTACAGACAATGTTCAACTACCAGATGCTATTAAGAAGCAGACTAGACAACATCAGTCTATTTTTCGCGCACTGTCCAAGAGAAATACCAGTCAAAAACAGAAAAGAAAACATTTAGTTCAGGCAGGGAAAGGTTTTTTCACAGTTTTATTGCCAATTATTGCCAGTCTTGTTTAGAAATCTTCTTTTTTCTCCGTCTCAATCGTAACTGTATTGGAAAAAAATATGGCGAAACCCTGTAAATTGACTGCAATTGATGAAGCTCTGTCTCCACTGCAAGCTTTTGAGGGTAATCTCAAAAATTTCCTTAATGATAATAGCATACCTGATGATCAGAAACTTTTAATTTTTCAATTGGCACTTCGTCGTGTTGACAAGCAGAAACCATATCAAATTAAACCCATTAGTGTTGTAAATGTTGCAGATAAGATACAAGAGGCAAATATTACAAAATCATCTGCATCAACAGCACTACTGCCACTCGAAGACCACTTATCAAGAATATTTGATCTATTACCAGTTTCCTATCGGGAACAGGGTAAAAGATTATTAAACTATGTGAATGAAAGCAGTGATATTAAAATTGATGCTACAAATAATCAAATCACTCTAGGTAGCAACACTTACAATCTCATTGATCTAATAACTTTTTTCGTCTCAAATCGCAAGAAAACTCTATCCATTGACATAAATCATTTGAAATATTTACACACATCGAACTTTCCCAAAGCACTTATAATCAACAGAAAATTTTTGAAAGATTTGACATCATTAAATAATGAAAAGGAGGATGATGATTCTGAAAATGATTATTTCAAGACTCTAATGCTAACAAGTACACCTAAATCAAATTACAAAAGCAGCAGCAATGATTCAACTTTAGCGAGTAGAAAAAAGCATTTTTCTCCGACAACCACCAACACCTCTGTTAGTATAAAAAAGGGTAGCGGTGGACAAGGTGGTGGTGGTACACATTTACATGCACAATGGATGGAACTCTGAAACGTATTTATGCAAATATTGGTGAGATGTGGAGTCTTAGCACTCCCAGTACACTTTCTTAAGTCTCTAATGTTCAACAGAGTGTAACAAAAGAATATCTTCAAAATGAACCTAGCTACACACTTCATCGAAATCGCAGACTTCGCACTAATCAATATCGGAAAACTAAGGTATTCTACCCTCTGCAAATCATGCAAGCTGATCTTATGACTTTGGATGAATGGCAACGACAAAAAAATAAACCATACAAGTACATTCTATTTGCAATTAGTATTTTTAGTCGCTACTCCAATGCCATTCCACTGAAATCTAAGCGTGGAGAGGAGATTGCAATTGCTCTAGAAACAATACTTGATCGAGATTCCTATAAAAAAATACAAAAGGATCGAGGAAGTGAATTTGTCAATTCAAATGTGAAGAAAATTCTACTAAAATATGATACACAGTTATATCATATTCACAGTCCAATCAAGGCTGCATTGGCTGAACGATTGATTAGAACCATTCGTCTTCTCATTCCTAGATATTGTACACTCAAAAACACTGCTGTCTTTATTCATGATTTGGATAAAATTATGCAAGGTTACAATCAACGTCCTCATCGTCCTCTGTCCAACCTTAGTTCTTTTGAAGCTCATCACAATGATAACAATACACTTGACATTTTTGTCACACAATATTCTTCTAACAATAAAAATGTAAAAAAAACAAAGTGATTGTGGGTGATAGGGTTCGAATCAATCGGTCAAGTAATATTTTGAAAAAGGGAATTACCTATAGTCTACTGAACTTTTTAAAGTGTCAAAAGTTCTAGAGACTAGTCCCGTGACCTATCGACTACGAGACAGCAAAGGTGATGAGATTTTGGGGGGATTTTACGACTATGAATTACAAAAAGTTAAAGATATTGATATTTATCAAATTGAAAAAGTATTAAAAACTCGAACGCAGGATGGTAAGAAACAGTTTTTGGTTCGCTGGCTTGGGTACAACTCTAAATGTTATTCTTGGATAGGTGTTGAAGACTTACAATGTCCCATGATTTTATGTGATATTCATGTCCAATGTTTCCGATCCTCTCTATGATGATTTGAATAGAACAAGTGATTTTTGGACTAAACTGTCGCTTACCATTGAATTTCAAGGTAGATATGAAGTTGCTCTCGTCGATTGTATTATCAAGAATACATATGATGTCCAAAGAAAGGAGATCTCATATGATATTAAAATACGACCGTTTGAATTCGGTGATGAAGGTGCAATGGCAAATTTTGACTCTAATGATTACCATATTGCTAACATACCCTACAGGGAATACAACAATATGCATGAGCTGTATCGAGTTATCAACAAAAAATCACAAGTCGAAAAAAAGTTGGTTTCAATTTCAATTATTCGACAGAACAAAGGAGAATTTATATTACCAATCCATTAGAGAATTAAATTTTCCTCAATGAGAATTTACGCGAGGCTCTCGGTTTTAATAACCGTATTATTAAGACAGAAAATTTCAGTGGCAGTGACCATGTTATCTATGCAGACTATGCACCCATACTCTCCTCGAACAATTGTATATTTATCTACAGTTCATTTGTGGAATCCTCCAGAGTTGGTAATTCCAATGTCCCCCGTTTACGTGTTCTAGAAAGAAAAATTACAGAAAATAATGTTCATCACTACAATATAAGAAACCTCCAGTATGTTCCTGTAAACACTTCATATTTGGAACTCTGCAAGTTATCACTAAGAACTGAAATCGGTGATCTTTTAGCTGTAACAAAGGGTTTGTGTGTTATTACATGTCATTTTCGACCTGTCGTTCAAGATGAATAGTAGAAGAATTCCATTTGTTGTCCTGACATTACTTGTTATGCTGCTGCTCTGAGTCCTCATTAAAAAGGTTATGGATTAGACTATTAGAAGGGGTGTACTACAATGTCTGGCTATGGTCTTGGTAGTTGGTTTGCAAGGTTGCTTTGTTCTGCATTACCCCTTGCCCAGAAATATATTGTACCAGCCGCAACAAATTTTGCTGGCTCAACCCTACAGAACTGGAGTTCGGGTAAAAATTTCAAGGACAGTCTTAAGGAAAATCTTAGGTCTTCAGCAAGAGCTGTTAGCGAACAATTAAAATCTCAACAAAATGGGAAAGGTTTATAAAGCATGCGTGGTAGTCATTCACTCATCAGTCTCCATCTAGGTGAGAAGCGTAAGCCATCAACAACAAAAATTTTGAATAGAAATAGCACCAAGAAAAAGAAGAAGAAAAAGATTGTTAGATCAAAACAAGATTTTTTCATGACATGACTTATCTCCCTCATAAAGAATCACAACCATCCATTACTTCATCATTAAATCTATTCAATGCTGAAATTGTTGATGTCAGTGTCAAACATGGTTACCATGAACAATTTCATCCTCAACAACCCTTGTCCGAAAATATACACTTTCAAATATTTTCAAATGAAGATTATTTCATTGATTTGTCATCCAAATTTATTGATTTAAATGTTGTGGTGAATGAAAAGTCTGACAATCAAACTCCTAGCGCTGTTGATG
This sequence comes from Artemia sp. Qi Xiang Cuo, assembly GCF_049724085.1. NCBI lineage: Eukaryota > Metazoa > Arthropoda > Branchiopoda > Anostraca > Artemiidae > Artemia > Artemia sp. Qi Xiang Cuo. The sequence goes on from NC_142811.1 coordinate 32,769,766, forward strand.
GTCTATCCTATGAAAACTGTATTCTACACAACTTGTTCAGACAAATTAATTTGTACATTAATGGAACATTGGTGAGCACTAGCAATAATTTTTCCAAACTATGCAAGCTATATTACAATTTATGTTGATGAAAACAAAATCATACAAGGAATTGAGAGGTCAAGCAATGGGCTATGAATATAGATTAAATGTCGACACTGATGGTGAGCTGACTACAGCAGTGAGCAAGGAGTATCATTTGGTTGGTAAATTAAATCATCAAATATTTAATATTTCCCAATGGTTACCACCCAACGTTAACATTGACATAAAGTTACAACTTGCTCCAGGTAATTTCATTTTGAGAAAAACAATTGCTGGAGCCCCTGATGTAACGGTCAATCTCACTTCAGCAGTAATTCATGTGTGAAAACAACAGGCCATGAACTCTGTTACATTGGCAGTGGAAAAACTGAGAGCCAACGGTAACAACATCAAACTGCTCGTTCCTCATACAGTTACCAATCAACGTCACATTGCTACAGGTTCTCGTAGTTGTACTGATTCATCATTTGTCAGTGGGGAAATCCCCTCGAAACTCGTATTGGCCTTTTTGAAGAGTGCTAGTGCTGTTGTGTCCTGGACCACATCCCCTCATGATTTTAATTTTTTTGGTGCGTCCAGCCTTGTGTGCAAAGTGAATGGAGTTCCTCTGTACAATTTATCATTTGATAACAAATCCTACAGAACTCTTTAAGAATTGACTGTGCAATCACTGGATCATGATTCACAACTATTTGAAAATGGAATAACGGATTCAATGTTTTCAAAAACTCATGGTGTAATTGTTTTATACTTGTCTGGCACTCAATATTTGACTGTTGTTAGAACAGGGAGTGTACGTTTAGAGTGCACATTCGCCGATGCCTTGACTGAAAACATTACGTTAATATCACTATGTCAATTTGAAACCTATTGGGAGATTACTCCCGATGGTAGTGTTCTACTAGAATTGGCACCATGAACATGAATCAAATAATTGATGTATTTAACTTGGATCCATTCATGTCCAAATACAAATCCTATTGTCTACCCTCAGATTTTCTCGACAAAATTCAAGGTGATACTCATACCATTGTCATTGTTAATAGCAGTCCATCGAATATAAGAAATACTGGTCATTGGTGGTGCATCTTTCAAAAAGCGAAGACTATTGAATTTTTTGATCCTCTCGGAATCCCTTATACATTCTACGGTTATCATATTAAAACCTATATTGAAAGCAGTGGGAAACCTATTTTTCAAAACCGGAAGAGAGTTCAGGATCTATCGACTAAAAGCTGTGGTTTCCATGCGCTACTATATTTCGTTTTCAGATGTCCTGGCTATACTTACAAGCAGTTTCTCAACATTTACGTAGACAATCCACGTCTGAACGACTTTGTGGTGAAAAATGTCCTCTCAGACCTGTATGATATTGATTTTTGTGCACTACGAGTAAAATGTTTTAAAAATGTTTATAAATTTGTTTATTAATAAAACATGTATGTACATAACAAAAACGTTTTTTTTGTTTTCTTTAGATTTCTTCTTCTTCTTCTTCTTCTACATGTAGATGATCATCATTGTCGATGACAACTAGTTGTGGTAGATCATTTACATTCACTTTGTATTAATCAAGTAGGGAAAAGTCAGGATCACATTAACTGCAATACAATGTAGTTTCACTCTTATTTTATCTCTTTGTGTAGTTAATGATACTTTTTTCATTTATATTGTGAAATTCACGTGTTTCAATTTGTGTATTTAATGCAATGTCACAAACAGAATTCTCAAATGAAGAATCACTCTCCGTAACTGCCAAAAAAAATCCTTAGGTTTATAATTAATAACATACAGTATCTTCACAACGATGCCGTAGAAACCACACTCTTTTGTTATTTTGACACTTGTAACGTGGTCCAAATTCTTCTTCCCAATATAATTTAAATCCAAGACGATACCAGTCTCTCAGGAATATACTAAATGATCATTTCGAGTTTTTTATAATCAGACTAGGATAGGTATTTTCCACTGATTACATTTATCATAGTGACAGTTTGAACATAGGAATCCTCTGACATAAGAATCGCAAGCTTTTTTCACGGCATGAATTACAGTCTTTAATTTTAATGGCGTATCTTCAACGAAATTTAAATGGATGTCACAATCTACATTTTTCATCATATTCACTGACAGTGGTGCAATTCTCACAGGACGACCAACTACCCAATGTATATAAACCACAGTTTATATAATTATCCAGTAAGTTTACCGCAGATGATTTCTGGTTCTTCATTCTCGGTGCGAACAAAATGCTCCTCCCACTTATTTGTGCACTTATTCTCCACCTATTGGTGAGCCGGCCAAGTGGTTTTGTCAGTACATGTCCCGTAGGTGTTTATTCTTTGTCTACCCATGAAAACATCTAATGCCGTTTATGTTTATACGTTCTCTGGAGCACTCGCACCTCGGTCCGGGTTTTTATAATGGATGAGATAGGGAAAAATCATACTGCTAATTATATAAACTGTGATATAAACATAGAGGACATGTGTAGTACATTTTCTTTTCTTCACTATTGACACTCAGACTGCAGATTACAAACTAACTACTCTCTTAGAAAGATTGTTCTTCTTTCTTTTACTTCGAGTACTCGCTTCAGATTTCATAAAGACAGAATAGGAGGAAGAGTAAACAGGTGACGTCACACTTTAAAAATGTTTGAGCGGGATTTATTTCCCATTCTTTTCGCTTCATTGGAATGTGAGGTTTTAGATTTTCCATACAAACTGTTCCTATTGTTTTTGGAAAATCTATGTAATGTTCAAAAGCAAATCTAAAATACTATTTTGTTTTGTTTCAATTAGTATGTCAATAAATTGAGTGAATGCATTGGGACCGCAATTTAAAAGCCTCATACAATAATCCAAGTCTGGAGAGTCCCGTTTCATGATGTCATCAACCATTCTTTGACTGAAGATTCTCCTCTACACCGACAATTTTTTAAACTGATTATTTAGATTTAAACATTTTTCCAAAGTGACAAGGTTCTGCATGATTGTTTCTTTCTCAAATACATTTATTTTTTATTTTTTTTTTACTCTTGATGTTTACACTGTTGATTACAAACTAACTAACAAATATTGAAGAAAGAAAATAGTCTGTTTCAAATACTCTCTCATTACCTATTGGTTCTTCTGGAAAGGGTAAACAACTCTCAAAAACGTTTAACTACAAAAAAAAAAAAAATGATCCTCAATATATTTATTCAACAAATTTATATAAATATGTAACACAGTATTACAGATTTTTCAGTAAATGACTCAGTCCATTTTTCTCTATATGCTCAACAATTGCATTCAAACCTGCTTGTAAGGCAGATATATTCATCATATTCACTTTGGCCGCAAAACATAACTGTTCATTCATCTTGAATCAACTCAGAGATATTACATATCTACTGAACATTTCATCCCATTTGAAAGTTAATTTACTTCCTGGTGCTATCTCTACCGCAGCATTTGGAGCTCTTATTTTCTCTTCATCACTATTCTCTTTCTCCTGTCTCTTAATGTTCAATACATTGAAATTGCTCATTTTTGTAATATTCCAAAGAAAACAAAATAATATTCACAATAATACTATCGAACAAAATCCAATTCAGAACTGTGACACTAACTAACTGTTTCCCACTTTATATAGAGTATTTTCCAAGGCTATGGTTTTTTTCCCCAAATCCTGTTGACAAATCAGTTAAGTAACTAGGTTTTCCCCCAAAGTCTTCCCTTTGTTGAGAAACTAATTAGGTTTTCCCAAAATCTTAAACTGTTCACAAACATGCTATGTAACTAAGGTTTTTCCCAAGGTATCTGTTGACAAAAACATTTATGGGTTTTCCCCCATGACCTTGAACTTGGGACTCAGGGACTACGTACTCCCTATCAAAGGCGTTTAGCACTACGGTAAGTAGTAAGTAATATACTACTTACTTGGCCTTGCTATTTGTATGTTGGAGAAACTCTTATAACAATTTTTAATCTGGACACAAATAGTATTGTTTAATTTAATTCTATACCTCCTTAAGTTGACCTAAATAATTAAACTAAATATCATTCCCAAACATTATCTTTATGCCCTTTGACAAACAGGATGCACTCACACTCTTTTGATTTATTTAAATTGTAAGAGCAGAAGTAGTAATAGTAGTAGCCCTGAACGTTTCAATTTAATACTTCCAGTTGATCTAGATATATTGCTGAGGTGTCTTATTGGCTAACATACACACAGTGCCTTTTGATTTAGTTTTAAAGCACCATTTAGTTTTAAAACATAATGGGTAAATTGCATAACTGTGGGGGATTGAGATACCCAATATCCATAGAAACATAGTTGCTGGACCGTACTACTATACTGAACAAAATAGCTGTCTCAAAATGGCTGCTTGGCCTCCAATCTCGTTTTACTCTTAAAGGAGGTAAAATAACTTTTAATTTTGAATCAAATTAACTCCTTTAAAAGTTCAATGATATTTCTAGCTATTATAGAACGGCACTGCCTATGATATTGTTTACATGCCCCTTTGAAAGCTTACACGCATATATTTTTTCGTTTAACTGAAACTACCCCTAAACGTTCCTTAAAGGTTTCACCTCAATATCCAGTGTCATGAGTTACGTTAACTGTGATGGTGGTATTAATAGTATACACTTAGTGCCTTCTGGAGGGTATAAAATCTTCCACAACTTACCCTTAAAGGTCCAACTTCGTAATGAAAGCCATTCTTGCAATATTGCTTTGTTACCTTTTAGAAAATTCACATGCTCAGAGTCTGTTTTTATTTAGTTCTACATCCGCCTATGTATTTCTTAAAAGCTTGACCTTAATACTCTTAGCTTGGACAGTAGCAATAAGGAGCAATAGTAGTAGTATGTATATAGCACCTTTTGTTGCTTCAACATCCACTTCAACACATACTGAAAGTTTCAACTTAATACCACCAACCGATCATGAAGCATTTCTTGGAAAATACCCCCCCCCCCCCCCCGCTGAAAATACCCCCGGAAAATACCACCCCAAAAAATACCCCACGTAGAAAATGCCCCCCCCCCCCCCGCGGAAAATACGCCCCGGAGTATAACCCCCGAAAATACCCCCCACGGAAAATACCCCCGTGGAAAATACCCACCGGAAAATACCCCCCCCCCCCGTTGAAAATAAGACTTTCCAAATCTGTGAATTTTATTTGAGTTTTTTTTTCGTAGGGTTGAGTTTTTTTTTTTCGAGTTTTAATACTTGTGTAATATATGCCACTCACTTAAGTTTGTGCTGTGTAAAACTCGAGAACAAACCGGTTTCCTCGTTAGTTTCTTTCCGGTTAGAACGAGACAAGGCAAAAACAAGTGACATAATAGATGGGAAATATATAATTTGGGCTATATATTTGCACATTAGGAGGGGGGGATAAAGTTCGAAGTCAGAACAATACTAATGTGCAAATATATAGTCCAAATTTGTTTCAAAAGTAACGAAGAAACCGGTTTGTTCTCGAGTTTTACACATCGTAAACTTGAGTGATTGGCGAATAACACAAGAATCGGAATTTTTCATGGAGAGAGAGCTGGATTTCCCGGTATTGTTTAAAAACGATCAGAAACTAAATTAAAAAAAAAAGTTTTTTCAACTGAAAGTAAGGAGCAACACCAAAACTTAAAACGAACAGAAATTATAAAGTATATGAAAGGAGTTGCCCCTTCCACTAGACGTTGCTCTTTACGCTAAGGTTTTGACTTTTTGTCCAAATTCTTTAAGATCGATTCCCGAAACACGATGGCCGTTTAATTAAAATAATAAGCTTTGTTTTAAAATTCTATAAAAACATTTTTAACGTAACGAGCGAGGTTTCGAAGAGGAGGCAACCCCTTTCATATACATAATAATTTCTGTTCGTTTCAAGTTTTGATGTTGCTCCGTACTTTCAGTTGAAAAAAAATTGTTTTTTAAAATTTAATTTTGGATCTTTTTTTAATAATAGCCTACCGGGAAATCCGGCTCTCTCTCCATGAAAAATTCCGGTACTTGTGTATTATACTCCATTCACTTATATTTACGATGTGTAAAACTCGAGAACAAACCCGTTTTTTTGTTAGTTTCTTCGTTACAATAAAAACTGGGACTATATATTTGCACAATAGAAGGAGGGGGAGGGGGGTAAAGTATAGCTGTTCTGCATGCAAAATGTGTTAGGTACAATTATTCTGCATATTATTAAGTAAGAATTGTTCTCTGACTTCAAACTGACCGAATACTTTACCCCTCCCCTTATGTGCATATATCTAGCACAAACTTATATAATTAATTAAATATTTCTCACCTATTCTGTCACTTGTCTTTGTCTTATCTCGCGCTCAGCTGAAAGAAACTAACGAAGAAAACGGCTTGTTCTCGAGTTTTACACAGCATAAACTTGAGTGAGTGGCGTATAATACATAAGTACCAAAATTACTTCTCCCTGCGGAACAAAACTCAAATAAAATTCTCAAATTCGGAAAAACTTATTCTCCATGGGGGGAGGGGGTATTTTCTGAGGAGTATTTTCCAGAGGAGGGGGGTGTTTTCCGGGAGGGTATTTTCTGGGGGTTATTTTCTGCGGTGGGGTATTTTCCATGGGGGGTATTTTCCATGGGGTGTATTTTCTGAGAGGGGGTGGGGGTATTCTCTGGGAGGGTATTTCCCGGGGGTATTTTCTGCAGGGGGGGTATTTTCCGGGGGGGTAATCACGGGGGTGAGGGGGTAATCACCAAGAACCATCTTTGGTTCCCAATAACATATACTATATGTAAACAATGAACGAATTGCCTTGAAGACTATGGGAAGGTTGAAATCCCCAAAGACATAATTAATGGAACTTTCAACGATTCTGAACAAAATAGCTCTCTTAAAATTTTGATTAGATGGGTTTTGGGAAATGAAAGGATTTGGGGGGAGGGGAATAGTTGCCCTCCATTTACTTTTGACTCTTAAAAAGGGCACTAGAACTTCCGGCTTCCAATCGAAAATCTCCCTAGGATCCTAAGTATGGAAGACCACCCACTCAAATCGAAACCTTATACGCCCCGGAGCAAAATTTCAACCCTTGCACCTGGTCTTTGGGGGGTTGTTTTCAACCTGAAGATAGTGTTATATGCTCTTTTGACTATTGTGGACAAAATGGCTATCTCACAATTTCGATCGGATGCGATTGGTGAAAAGAGGATGTCAGGGGGGGGGGGGCTAGTTGCCATTTCTTTAGTATGTAAGGAACAAAACTAATAATTTATTGCGGTGTGTACATTCATACCTTCAATAGGCAAAACATAAACTTGGTATTATTAACTCGTACTTAAGGATTAAAAAATAAAAGGTTAGGAAAAAATAGAACTCAGCCTTCGAACAACAGTCAGGATAGAGAAGGGTGTATACTTCCCCAACAGTGGTCAAAAGGATTCTGACAACATGGAATGTCAATTTGGACCAAAAGAATGCACCTTCAAGGCAATAATCCTCTACTCCTTCCCAGACATCAGCTCCCCAAAACATTAGTCCAGTTAAAAATTCTGCTATATCTATTGAACCCTACTTAAATTAATTTCTGCTCGTTTTGCCCCCGGGGCATAACTTAAAGCCCTTGCCCCAGGGCTCTGGGGGGTTTTGCCAACCCTGGAAGCATTTTGAAAGTTCTTTGGACTATTTTAAAAAAAATTGCCATCACGCAATTTCAATTGGATGCATTTGGTGAAAAGAGGGATAGTTGGGCGGGGTGCTAATTGACCTCCGTCACTATTGACTCTTAAATGGGAACTAGAACTTCCAATTTCAATCACACGAACCACCCCTAAGGCTTATACAGCCATCCTTTCCATAAGCACCTTAAATGCCCCAGGGGCATAACTTACAACCCTCGTCCTTGGGCTCTGGTTGTTTGAAACAACCTCAAAAGCCTTGATGAATGATACTTGGACTATTTTGAAGAAAAAGACTGTTTCAAAATATCAATTGGATACATCTCAGGAAAACAGGAGGTGTTTGTGTGTGTACGTGTGTGTGGGGGGGGGGGGGTAGCTGCACTCCGATGACTTTGACTATGAAGAGAGAACTAGAACTTATGATTATAAATCCAATGAGTCCCCTCCGAAGCATATACGACCACCCATTTTATATGAACCTTATATGCCCCAAAGGCATAAGTAGTGGGGACCCTTTATATCCGGCGGGGAGTCCATATTTGGGATACAATTGAATACCGCCCAGAACACCAAGAGAAGGTTTTTGACCAACTTTAGAGAGAGAGACGTTGGAATTCAATTGACAGATTACAGATTATTGACAGATTGACTCTTCAGGAATTTGTCCATGAAAGTTGCATGCTTATGGCTATTATTGCATGTATATGGCTATTACAAAGAATAATTATTTAAATTTTAGATGAGAGAAAGGCTTGAAATATTTATTTCTTATCAACCAAGGGTAAATCTGAGGGATTGGTGACTCCCTTAAGAGATACATATTGTTTTTATTATGATATACTTAAACAAAAGAAATTCACATTTAATATTTTCGAAATAAAAAATGATAATGATATAGATATGTTATTCGTGACTTTTACTACTAGAAAAATAATGTTTATCGTAGCACTTTTCTGTTTTTTACTTAGAATTTTTTTACTTGAAATTATTCAACTATTTTTTTTCTTTTTTGTTTTTTACTTTTTTATATTTTTTTAAACGTTAATGTTTCAGCTTTTTTTAACATGTCTTAAAACGGATGAAATATACTTAAAACAAAAAAGTTCACATTTAATATTTTTGAAAAACAAAATGAGAATGATAAGTCGTAACATTTATTATTAGAAATATAATCTTTCCAGTAGCACTTTTCTTTTAATTTGAAGTTTTTTGGACTTGGAAATTATTCAACTTTAATTTTTTTACAATTAGAAAAAAAATGTTCATAGTAACACTTTATTTTATTAGCACAAATGTTTTTTAGCATCAAAAGGATTTTACAACATTTCACAAAATCAAGAAACTAGTCAAATGGTTCAGATTCTATGCTTTTCCAGTATGCATGTACCTAAAATCTTCCAATAACAATTAATACATGCATTTTTTAGCATCAATGAATTTTACAAAATTTAAAAGAATCAAAAAATTATTCAAATGTTTCAGAGTCTATGCTTTTGCCGTTTACATGGAATTAAAATCTTCCATTAACAATTAATACATGCATTTTTTTAGCATCAATTGATTTTACAACATTCAAAAAAATAAAGAAACTATTCAAATGTTTCAGAATCTATACTTTCGGAAATTTGCATGTAACCTAAATCTTCAACTATCGATTATTAAACCAGACATTTTTTTTAAAGGATTTTACAACATTTCAAAGTTTCAAGAAACTTTTCAAAAGTTTCAGAATCTATGCTTTTGCGCTTTTCATGTAACTAAATCATCCATTATCAACTAATACAGATACTTTTTTAGCATCAAAAGGATTTTAAAACAATTCACAGAATCGAGAAACTGTTTAAATGTTTCAGAATCTATGCTTTTGCACTTTGAATGTAATTAAAATCTTCCCTTATCAATTAATACAGGTATTTTTTTAGCATCAAAAGGATTTCATAATATTTCGCAGAATCGAGAAACTATTCAAATGTTTCAGGTTCTATGGTTTGCAGTTTGTATGTAATTAAAACTATCCTTTATCAATTAATACAGGTATTTTTCAGCATCAATAGGATTTCACAACATTTCACAGAATCAAGTAATGCAATTAATGCAGATATTTTTTAGCATCATAAGGATTTTACAACATTTCACAAGATCAAGAAACTATTCAAATATATCAGAATCTATGCTTTTGCAGTTTGCATGAAACTAATATGTTCCATTATCAATAAATAGAGGTATTTTTAGCATCGAAAGAATTTTACAACATTTCACAGAATCAAGAAACTATTCAAATGTTACAAAATCTATGCTTTTGCAGTTTGTATGTAACTAAAATCTTCAATTATCAATTAATACAGGTATTTTTTAGCACCAAAATCATTTTACAACATTTCACAAAATTAAGAAACTATTCAAATGTTTCAGAATCAGTGCTTGTGCAGTGTGCATGTAACTCAAATTTTCCGTTATCAATTATCACAGGTATTTTTAGCTTCAAAAAGGTTTTTCAACGTTTCAGAGAATCAAGAAACTATTCAAATGGTTCAGAATCTATGCTTTTGCAGTTTGAATGTAACTAAAATCTATCATTGTCAATTAATACAGACATTTTATAGCATCAAATGAATTCTACAACATTTCACAGAATAAAGATACTATTCAAATGTTTCAGAGTCTATGCTTTTGCAGTTTGCTTGTAACTAGAATATCCCATTATGACTTAATACAAGTTTTTTTTAACATCAAAAGGATTTTACAATATTTCACAGAATGAAGAAACTATTCAATGTTCAGTATCTATGCTATATATATCTATGTTTCAGAATCTATGGTTTTGCAGTTTGCATGTAATAAAAACAATCCATTATCAATTAATACAGGTGTTTTTTTAGCATCAAAAGGATTTTACAACATTTCACAGAATCAAGAAACTATTCAAATGTTTCAGAATCTATGCTTTTGCAGTTTGCATATGACTAAAATCTTCCATTATCAATTAATACAGATATTTTTTATCATCAAAAGGATTTTGCAACATTTCACAAAATCAAGAAACTATTCAAATGTTTCAGAATCTACGCTTTTGCAGTTTGCATGTAACTAAAATTTTCAATTATCAATTAATAGAGATATTTTTTAGCATCGAAAAGATTTTGCAACACTTCACAGAATCAAAAAACTATTCAAATGTTTCAAAATCTTTACTTTTACAGTTTGTATGTAACTAAAATCTTCCAATATCAATTAATACAGTTATTTTTTAGCATCAAAATCATTTTACAACATTCCATAGAATTAAGAAACTATTCAAATGTTTAAGAATCTATGCTTTTGTAGTTTGCATGTAACTAAAATCTTTCATTATCAATTATCAAAGGTATTGTTTAGCATAAAAAAGATTTTATAACATTTCAAAGAATCAAGAAAATATTCAATTGGCTCAGAATATATACTTTTGCTGTTTGTATGTAACTAAAATCTTCCATTATCAATTAATACAGACATTTAATAGCATTAAAAGAATTTTACAACATTTCGCAGAATCAAGGAACTATTCAAATGTTTCAGAGTCTATGCTTTTGCAGTTTGTACATAACTAAATTCTTCCCCTATCCGTTAATATAGGTATTTCTTCAGGATTATACACGATTATACAGCATCAACACGATTATACAACATTTCACAGAATCGAGAAACTATTCAAATTTTTCAGAATCTATGCTTTTACAGTTTGCATGTAACTAAAACAAGGTATTTGTAACTAAAAAAATTAATAAATACAGGTATGTTTAGCATCAAAAGGATCTTACAACATTTCATAGAATCTAGAAAATATTCAAAGATATAGAATCTATGCTTTGGCGGTTTGCATGTAACTAAAATCGTCCATTATCAATTAATACAAATATTTTTTAACATCAAAATCATTTTACAACATTTCACAGAATTAAGAAATTATTCAAAAGTTTAAGAATCTATGCTTTTGCAGTATGCATATAAATAAAATCTTCCATTATCAATTGATACAGGTATTTTTTGAAAGTAAAAAATATTTTACGACATTTCACAGAATCCAGAAACTATTCAAATAGTTCAGAATCTATGCTTTTGCAGTTTTCATGTAACTGAAATCTTCCATTATCAATTAATCCAAATATTTTATAGCATCAAAAGAATTAAGAGAGACATGCAAAAAGTTAGGCTCGCTTAGGTTCAACTAGAGTGGTGCGCCACTCTAAATGAACCTAACGTTTTGCAGGTCTCTCTTAATCGACTGTGTGTCTGAGCGGATGTTCAACCATCTATAACTAGAGATCAAAAAACAATATTTAATGAAATGTAACCTAGTTTACAAAAATTAATTATGTTTACGGTAGGTAGTCTACTGTAGGTATTGTAGGGTACCCTGGATTTGACAAGATGGGAGTATTTAGAGTGATTTTTATATTATTCATTTTAAAATGACTCAAGCTCCTGAATACAAGAATAGACTTGGAATTGATTCTTTGAAATATTGTAAAATCCTTTTGATGCTAAAAAAATATCTGTATTAATAATATATAATGGAAGATTTTAGTTACATACAAACTGCAAAAGCATAGATTATGAAACGTTTGAATAGTTTCTTGATTCTGCGAATTGTTGTAAAATTCTTTTGATGCTAAAAGAATTTCTGTATTAATTGATAATTGAAGACTTTAGTAAAATTCAAGCTGCAAAACCATAGATTCTGAAACGTTTGAATAGTTTCTTGATTCTGTAACATGTTGTAAAATCCTTTTGATACTAAAAAATACCTGTGTTAATTGACAATGGAAAATTTTGATTAAATACAAAAGGCAAAAGTATAGACCCTTAAAAATTTGATAAGTTTCTTGATTCTGTGAAATGTTATAAACTCCTTTTGATGCTAAGAAAATACCTGTATTAATCGATAATTGTAAGATTTTGGTTATATACAAACTGCTAAAGCAGATTCTGAAACATATCAGTAGTTTCTTGATTATGTGAAATGTTGTAAAATCCTTTTGATGCTAAAAAATACCTGTAATAATTGATTGTGGAAGAGTTTAGTTATATGGGATCTACAAAAGCTTAGATTCTAAAACATTTGCATAGTTTCTTGATTCTGTGAAATGTTGTAAAATCATGGAAGATTTTAGTTACATGCAAACTGCAAAAGCATAGATTCTGAAATATTTGAATAGTTTTTTTGATTCTGTGAAATGTTGTAAAATCCTTTTGATTATAAGGAATACTTGTAGCAGTTGATAATGGAAGATTTTAGTTGTATGCAAACTGCAAAAATATAGATTTTGAAACATTTGAATAGTTTTTTGATTGTGTGAAATGTTGCAGAATCTTTTTGATGCTAAGAAATACCTGTATTAATTTATAATGGCAGATTTTGGTTACATGCAAACTGCAAAAGCATAGATTCTAAAACATTCGAATAGTTTCTTGATTCTGAGAAATGTTGTAAAATCTTTTTGATGCTAAAACATATCTATATTGAAAATTTATATTGGAAAATTTTAGTTCAATGCAAACTGCAAAAGCATAGATTCTGAAATATTTGAATAGTTTTTAATTCTTTGAAACGTTGTAAAATAATTTTGGTGCTAAAAAATATCTGTATTAATTGATAATGGAAGATTTTAAGTTACATGCAAAAATGCAAAAGCATAAATTCTGAAAAATTTTAATAGTTTCTTGATTCTGTTAAATGTCGTAAAATCTTTTTGATGCTAAAAAAATATCTGTATTAATTGTTAACTGAAAATTTTCGTTTCATGCAAACTGTAAAAGCATAGATTCTTAAACCTTTGAATAGTTTCTTGATTCTTTGAAATGTTGTAAAATCCTTTTGATGCTAAAAAATATATGTATTAATTGATAATGGAAGATTTTAGTTACATGAATACTGTAAAAGCATAGATTCTAAACCATTTGTAATGGTTTCTTGATTCTGTGAAATGTTGTAAGATCCTTTTGATGCTAAAATAATTCCCGTATTAATTGAGAGTGGAAGCTTTTAGTTACTTGCAAACTGATAAAGTATAGATTCTGAAAAATTTCATTAATTTTTTGATTCTGTGAAATGTTGTAAAATCTTTTTGATGTTAAAAAATACCTGCATTAATTGATAATGGAAGATATTAAATACATGGAAACTGCAAAAGTAAAGATTCTGAAACATCTGAATAGTTTCTTGATTCTGTAAAATGTCGTAAAATCCCTTTTGATGCTAAAAAATATCTGTATTAATTGATAATGGATGATTTTAGTTACATGCATACTGCAAAAGCTTAGATTCTGAAACACTTGAATAGTTTCTTTATTCTTTGAAATGTTGTAAAATCTTTTTGATTCTAAAGAAAATATCTGTTTCAATAATTGGTAGTGGAAGATTTTAGTTACATACAAACTGCAAAAGCATAGATTCTGAAACGTTTGAATAGTTTCTTGATTCTGCGAATTGTTGTAAAATTCTTTTGATGCTAAAAGAATTTCTGTATTAATTGATAATTGAAGATTTTAGTAAAATTCAAGCTGCAAAAGCATAGATTCTGAAACGTTTGAATAGTTTCTTGATTCTGTAACATGTTGTAAAATCCTTTTGATACTAAAAAATACCTGTGTTAATTGACAATGGAAAATTTTGATTAAATACAAAAGGCGAAAGTATAGACCCTTAAAAATTTGATAAGTTTCTTGATTCTGTGAAATGTTATAAACTCCTTTTGATGCTAAGAAAATACCTGTATTAATCGATAATTGTAAGATTTTGGTTATATACAAACTGCTAAAGCAGATTCTGAAACATATCAGTAGTTTCTTGATTATGTAAAATGTTGTAAAATCCTTTTGATGCTAAAAAATACCTGTAATAATTGATAGTGGAAGAGTTTAGTCATATGGGAACTGCAAAAGCTTAGATTCTGAAACATTTGCATAGTTTCTTGATTCTGTGAAATGTTGTAAAATCATGGAAGATATTTGTTACATGCAAACTGCAAAGGCATAGATTCTGAAATATTTGAATAGTTTTTTGATTCTGTGAAATGTTGTAAAATCCTTTTGATTATAAGGAATACTTGTAGTAGTTGATAATGGAATATTTTAGTTGTATGCAAACTGCAAAAATATAGATTTTGAAACATTTGAATGTTTTTTTGATTGTGTGAAATGTTGAAAAATCCTTTTGATGCTAAGAAATACCTGTATTAATTTATAATGGCAGATTTTGGTTACATGCAAACTGCAAAAGCATATATTCTAAAACATTCGAATAGTTTCTTGATTCTGAGAAATGTTGTAAAATCTTTTTGATGCTAAAACATATCTATATTGAAAATTTTCATTGGAAAATTTTATTTAAATGCAAACTGCAAAAGCATAGATTCTGAAATATTTGAATAGTTTTTAATTCTTTGAAACGTTGTAAAATAATTTTGATGCTAAAAAATATCTGTATTAATTGATAATGGAAGATTTTAAGTTACATGCAAACTGTAAAAGCATAGATTCTGTAAAATTTGAAAAGTTTCTTGATTCTGTGAAATGTTGTAAAATCTTTTTGATGCTAAAAAAATACCTCTATTAATTGATAATTGGAGATTTTCGTTACATGAAAACTGAAAAAGCATAGATTCTGAAACCTTTGAATAGTTTCTTGATTCTGTGAAATGTTGTAAAATCCTTTTGATGCTGAAAAATATATGTATTAATTGATAATGGAAGATTTTAGTTACATGAATACTGTAAAAGCATTTATTCTAAACAATTTGTAATAGTTTCTTGATTCTGTGGAATGTTGTAAGATCCTTTTGATGCTAAAAAAATTCCCGTATTATTTGACAGTGGAAGCTTTTAGTTACTTGCAAACTGATAAAGTATAGATTCTGAAAAATTTCATTGGTTTCTTGATTCTGTGAAATGTTGTAAAATCTTTTTGATGTTAAAAAATACCTGCATTAATTGATAATGGAAGATTTTAAATACAAGAATACTGCAAAAGTAAAGATTCTGAAACATCTGAATAGTTTCTTGATTCTGTAAAATGTTGTAAAATCCTTTTGATGCTATAAAAATATTTGTATTAATTGATAATGGAAGATTTTAGTTACATGTATACTGCAAAATCTTAGATTCTGAAACACTCAAATAGTTTCTTTATTCTTTGAAATGTTGTAAAATCCTTTTGATTCTAAAGAAAATATCTGTTTCAATAATTAATAATGGAAGATTTTAGTTACAAACAAACTGCAAAAGCATAGATTCTGAAACATTTGAATAGTTTCTTGATTCTGTGAAATGTTGTAAAATACTTTTGGTTCTAAAAAAAATATCTATATTAATTTATAATGGAAGATTTTAGTTACATGTAAACTGTAAAAGCATACACTCTGAAACATTTGAGTAGTTTTTTCATTCTGTTAAATGTTGTAAAATCCTTTTGATGGTAAAAAATGCATGGGTTAATTGCTAATGGAAGATGTTTGTTACATGCATACTACAAAAGCATAGATTCTGAACCATTTGAATAGTTTCTTGATTCTTTGAAATGTTGTAAAATCCTTTAGACGCTAAAAAACACCTATATTAATTGATAATGGAAGATTTTAGTTATATGCAAACTCCAATAGCATAGATTCTACAAAATTTGACTAGTTTCGTGATTCTGTGAATTGTTGTAAAATTCTTTTGACGCTAAAAACCATCTGTGCTAATAAAGAAAAAGTGTTACTATGAAAATTATTTTTATAATTGTAAAAAAAAGTTTAATAATTTCCAAGTCCAAAAATTCTAAGTAAAAAAAAAGAAAAGTGCTACTACAAATATTATTTTTGTAATAGTAAAAGTCACGACTAATATATCTATATCATTCTCATTTTGTATTTCGAAAATATTAAATATGACTTTTTTGTTTTGAGTATTTTTCATCTCATTTTAAGACATGTAACAAAATTCTATGGTAAAAAAATATATAAAAAAAAGTTCACAACAAAAGTTGAAAAAAAATAGCAGAATAATTTCCAAGTAAAAAAATCTAAGTAAAAAAAGAAAATTGCTACTGCAAACATTGTTTTTCTAATAGTAAAAGTCACGACTAACATATCTATATCATTCTCATTTTTTTATTTCGAAAATATTAAATGCAATTTTTTTGTTTTAATATATTTCTTCTCATTTTAAGACATTTCTTCTGAAAATTCAAAAAATGAAACTTCAAGAAAACTATAAAATAATGGGGGAGAGGCTAAAAAGTTTGGGGGGGGGAGGTATGGGGTGCCTTGGATTTTGGGATCCGGATGTTTAAGGGCTGTCGTACCATTGCCTAAAATGTATACGGCTCTATTAATTTCGTATTTATGTATATTCCCAATACTACACAATATTTTATATTAACTGCACTCCTCACTTGTTACTTGTGCATTAAAGCCACCAAACTTAGACGTTTAAAATTCCCGCGTTAAATATACTCAATGTAGATTTCCTATAAATGATGTAAAATCGATTTCTTTCGAACCGAATAAAAAAAAGTATCTCTTAAAGAAGTTATCATTCCCTCCGATTTACCTATTGCTGGTATGTGATTAATATTTCAACCTTTTCTCTCTTTGGAAACTTAAATAAAAATTTTTTATATTGTTGTCATTTTAGATTTGTAACCCCATCACTACTTGATTGTTCTATAAGTAATTAAAATTTAAACCCTTTCCCTTCGGAAATTTAAATAGTTAATCTGAAAACTCCCCTCTAAAAAAAAACAAAATAAAAGCAATATGCATCTCTTAAGTGAGTAACCAATCCCTCAGGTTTACTCTTAGTTGATAAGCAATTAATATTTCAAGCCTTTCTCTCTTTGGAAATTTAAATAATTAAATTTAAGTAATTATGTAATTTAAGTAATTATGAAATTTAAGTAATTATGTGACTTGTCCATGCAGGAATCAAGTGACAAATTCCTCAAGACTCACTCTGTCAATAATCTGTAATCTGTCGATTGAATTATAACGCATCTCTCTCTAAAGTAGGCTAAATACCTTCTCTTTGTGTCCGGATGTTGTCCTATTGTCTCCTAAATATGCCCCCCCCCCCGAATATAAAGGGTCCCCATCACTGGCATAACTTACAACCCTTTCTCTGAGAGCTGTAGGAAGGGAAGGTTGTCTTCCTCAAAGAAATAATTTCCGAAACCTTGAACTGAGATGAATGAAATTGTTATCTCCAAATTTTGACTGGAGGTGTTAAGGCAAATATGCCTACTGAACGTAGAGGGGGAGGGGCGGTTTTCTCTAAAATAACTTTGACTCTTAAAAATGGCACTACATTTTCCAATTTCAAATTAAATAAGCCCTATCTGATGCTTATACTACCGCCCACTCAATAAAAACCTTATATGCCTTCATAAAATAACTCGAAACTTTATCCCCAGGGCACTGGGGGGTTGTGTTATCCCTAGAGACATTATTATATGTTCTTTGGACTATTTTGAAAAAAATTGCTGTCTCATAGTTTCAATTAGATGCGCTTCGTAAAAGGAGGGGTTGAAGAAGAGGGGGGGGGGCTAAATGCCCTCCATCACTTTTGACGCTTAAAAATGAACTAGATCCCATTTTAACCCAAATGAGCCTCTTCTAAGTCTAAACAACCATCCCTTCCATAAAAAACCTTAAATAACCCCTGGGCATAACTTACAACCCTTGCCCCTAATCTCTGGGGTTCGTTCCAACCCCAAAGCCTTGTTATATAACATTTAAACTATTTTGAATAGCATGGCTATTTCAAAATTTCTATTAGATACATTTCAGGACAAAATGAAGTGTGTTTATGTGTGTGTGTGTTTGGGGGGGGGGGGGTAGCTGCCATCCAATCACCTTGAGTATTAAAAAGAGCACTCGAGCGTCTGATTCCCAATCCAATGAGCTCCCTCCGAAGTGTATATGACCACGCTTTCTATAAAAAACCTTATATGCCCCTTTGGGCATAACATACAACCCTTGCCCTGTGGGCTGGAGGGATTTTTTATCCTCATTTTCAAATATGTTGAACAAAATGGTTATCTTAAAATTTTGATTGGAAGTGTTTGGGGAAATGATGGGGGTGGGGGGGGGGCTTCATTTGCCCTCTGATTACTTTCGACTAATAAAAAAAGCACTCGTCCTCTCAATCTCCAATCGAATGAGCACTTTTCGAAGCTTCTACTACAAAACATTCTGTAAAAACCTTATATGCCCCAAGGGCAAAAATTGCGACCCTTGCCCTGAGCGCCATGGGGGAGGGGGTTTTCATCCTGAAAGACATAATTTCCAGACCTTTCAATTACGTTGAACAAAATGGACATATCAAAATGTTGATTGGAAATGTTTGCGGAAATGATGGGTGTGGGGGTTTATTCTCCCTCCGATTACTGTTGACTATTAAAACTTTAACAGCAATAACCCAATAACCCTAGATATATAGTTACTAGGCCATTTAGCTATGCTGAACAAAATGGCTGTCTTAAAATTTTGATATGAAGTATCTGGAAAATTATGAGCTAAAGAGGAGGGCTGATTACCCTCCAATCATTTTTACTCTAAAGAGAGCACTAGAACTTTTAATTTCACTCGAATCAGCTCTTTTAAAATATCAATGATATTACTAGCTATGATAGAGCATCACTGTCTATGTCCTTATATGCTCTATAGTGCTTATATGCCCTTTTAATACCTGCATGCATATAGGTTTTCCGTTTAAGTGAAACTCCTAAACGTTCCCTAAAAGTTTCAACTTAATACTATTAGTGTCGTTTGTTACAGTAACCGTAGAAGCAGCATTAAAAGAATGCACACAGTGTCTTCTGGCTAGCTCAAAATCCGCAACCTATGAAGGTATGAAGTTGAAACTTTCAGAGAATATTTCTGTTGTCCGGATGACAACCTGTCATCCGTATGCAGGTTGTGCTTCCAGCCCAAGTGCTTCCAGCCTTGGAAGCATTGTTATATGTTCTTTGAACTATTTTAAACAAAATTGTCATTAACTCATTTCAATCAGATGCATTTGGTGAAAAGAGTAGTGGGGTGCTACCTCCGTCACTATTGACTCTTAAAAGGCTTCCGATTTTAACCAATTGAGCCACCCCGAAAGCTTATACAACCCTCCCTTCCATAAGAACCTTAAATGCCCCAGGGACATAAGTTGCAACCCTCGCCCTCGGGCTCTGGTAGTTTGTATCCACCTCAAAAGCTTTGTTATATGATACTTGGACTATTTTCAATAAAAAGACTATCTCAAGATATCTATTGGATACATCTCATGAAAACACGACGGGTTTGTGTGCTTTTTTAGGGGTGGGGGGGGGGGGGGTGGTGGTTAAGTACGCTCCGATCACTTTGACTCTTAAAAAGGGCACTAGAACATATGATTACAAATTCAATGAGTCCCCTCCGAAGTATATACGACCACCTTTTTTATAAGAACCTTGTATGCCCCAAGGGCGTAATTTATAACCAATTCCCTGAGAGCTGTAGGGGGGAGGGCTGTCTCCCTCAAAGACATAATTTCCAAAACCTTCAACCACGAGGAATAAAATTGTTATCTCAAAATTTTGACTGGAGGTGTTAAGGCAAATGCTGAGTGTGGAAGGGGGGGGGGCTGTTTGCTCTCAAATAACTTTGAATCTTAAAAATAGCACAACAACTTCCAATTTCAAGTCAAATAAGCCCCATCCGATGTTTATACTACCGCCCATTCAATAAAAACCTTATGTGCCCTCATAAAATAACTTACAACCCTATCCCCAGGGCACTAGGGGATTGTAACATCCCTAGAGACATCATAATATGTTCTTTGGACTATTTTGAAAAAAAAACACTATCTCATAATTTCAATTATATATGTTTGTATAAAGGAGGGGTTGTAGAAGAAGGGGGGATAACTGCCGTCCATCACGTTTGACGCTTAAAAAGAAACTAGAACTTCCAATTTTCAACCAAACGAGCCTCTTTTAAGGCTAAACAACCATCCCTTCCATAAGAAAACCTTAAATATCCCCTTAAGCATATTACAACCTTTGCCACTAATATCTGGGGTTTGTTTCAAACCCAAAAGCCTTGTTATATGATATCTTATATGGACAATACGCCGTGTGTATAAGTGGGGGGGGGGATACCGGCCCTCCAACCCCGTTGAATATCAAACTGGGGATTGGAACTTCGAAAGTCCAATCCGATAAGCCCCCTCCGAATAACATATAGTAGCACTGCCTATAAAATCCTTATATGCCCCCAGGGCATAACTTACAACCCTTGCCCTGAGGGCTGGAGGGATTTTTTATCCTAAAAGACATAATTGTCAGATTTTTTCAAAAACATTGAACAAAATGAATATCTAAAAATTTTGATTGAAAGGGTCTCAGGAAATGATGGGTATTAGGGGGGGGGGGGTCATTTGCCCTCAGATCACTTTCGACTAATAAAAATGACTATTCCTCTCAATTTCCAATCGAAATTGCCCTTTTTTAAGCATCTACGACAAAACTTTCTATAAAATCCTTGTATGCCCTATGGGCACAACTTACGACCCTTGTCCTGAGGTCTATAGGGGCGGGGGAGGTTTTCATCCTCAAAGACATAATTTCCAAACCTTTCAATTACGTTGAACAAAATGAACATATCAAAATGTTGATTGAAAATGCTTGAGGAAATGATGGGCGGGGTGGGAGGGGGGTTATTCTCACTCCGATTACTTTTGACTATTAAAAATGGTAATAGCCCTCTCAATTCCCAATTGAATGTGCTTTTTTTGAAGTTTCTATGACAACACTTTCTATAAAACCTTATATGTCCCCAGGGCATAACTTACAATCTTTGTCCTGGGGGCTGTGGGGGTTTGTCATCCTAAAAAACATAATTTCCGGGCTTTTCAACTATGTTGTAAAGATTGGCTATCTTACAATTTAAATTGAGTGTGTTCGGGGAAATGGTGGGCGTGAGAGAGGGGTTAGTTGGCTTCGAATCACTTTTGACTATTATAAAGGGCACTAGCCCTTTCAATTTCCAATTGAATGAGCCCTTTTTGAAGTTTCTGTGACAACACTTTGTATAAAATGCTTATATCCCCCCAAGGTATAATTTACAACCCTTGCTTTTAAAGCTGTGACGGGAGTGTCATCCTCAAAGACACAAATTCAGTACCTTTCAACTATGTTGAATAAAATGGCTATGTCAAAATTTTTATTGGATGTGTTTGGGGAAATGGTGGGCATGAGGGTGGGGTTAGTTGCCCTCTAATCACTTTTGACCATTAAAAAGGGCACTAGCCCTCTCAATTTCCAATCGATTGAGCCCTTTTTGATGTTTCTACAAAAACGCATTCTATATAAAACCTTAATTGCCCCCAGGGCATGACTTACAACCCTTGTCCTGAGGGCTGATGGGGAGGGTTGTCATTCTTAAAGACCAAATTTCTAGAACTTTAAACTACATTGAACAAAATGGCTGTCTCAAAATTTTGATTGGATTTGTTTGGGGAATTGGTGGGCGTGACAGGAGGATTAGTTGCCCTCCAATTACTTTCGACTATTCGAAAGAGCACTAGACCTTTCAATTTCCAATTGAATGAGTCCTTTTTGAAGCTTGTACGACAACGCTTTCTATAAATACCTTATATGAGTAGTAGGGCATTAATATATTTGAAATACACAAAACTTACCAGACAGGCTTCTGGACCAAACCACACAGGTTTCTGATAATTTTATAAAATATGGAGCTAGATTTTTAAACATGTATTTTAAAACTGTATCTAATATAAGTCAATGTTCCAAATTATGATGTACACCCAGTATCGCATAACATTAAATGGTCTTAACTAAGGATTTGAATAATGGGATGAAACCAACATTAGAATAAAAATAATATTATTTTACATTGGATAGAATGAAACCGGTAAAGGGTTAAAACTGCCTACCAACTAAAGGTGGGTCTGAGGGAATAGTAAGTCTCACGCAACGTGACATAAATGTTAGAATATGATTAGAATAAAGTCATGGGTACCAGTCCGTGGGAACGGTTAGCGGCGACAAGGCGACCTTGCGACTTGACCTAACTTCACTTCTTGGCTGTGGTCACTATAATACACAAGTACATAATGTGGAGAGCAGCCAATTTAAAATACTGTTTAGCATTGAAGTATTCATAAAGTTGAAAATAATAAAGTCGTAGGTGTCGAGAAAAAAATTTTAATACAGAAATTCAGGACAATCCTTAGAATTCCTTAGAAATCAAGTAGTGAGGTGGTTATGGATTTGAACCATCAAGGTCCCCAACCACCAACGACCATAACCACCAAAGACCTCAACCTCCAAGGCCCCCCAGCTTTTAACGCCTCCTCCATACTTTTTATATTTTTTTTTAATTTTTATTTTTTTTTAACTTTTTTTGAACATAGAAATTTTTTCAACTTTTTTTTTTACATGTCATACAATGACACGTAATATGCTTAAAACAAAAAATCACCTTTAATATTTTCGAAAAATAAAATGAGAATGATATAGATATGTTATTCGTGACTTTGACTATTAGAAAAAGAATGTTTTTAGTAGCACTTTTCTTTTTTTGGACTGATTTTTCTTGGACTTTTTTTTAATTATTCATGCGGCTACATCAATGGTACTCTGTGGTTGCTCATAGACACTACGCGGCTTTCCCAGTGATACTCTATTATTATATTTCGACTTTATGCATACCACAATACTAAGAAATAATTTTCAAAAGACACTATTCTATCATTTCCGTCATAGGGTAGTCAAATCATCACTCAGAATAGATATTAATTTATAATTTCGACTTTTTGCAAACCTCAATACTAAGCAATACTTCTCAAAAGACATTGTTCTATCATTTCCCTAATAGGGCTGTCATATAATTGCTTAGAATATATATTACTTTATTAATTTTAACTTTATGCATATCCCAATACCAAGCAATACTTTTCATAAGACATTATTCTATCATTACCCTCACAGGGTAGTCATATCATCACTTAGAATAGATATTACTTGATTAATATCGACTTCATATATTCCTCAATCCTAACATTTTTTCTGAATTGACCTCTTCTGTCATAAACAGATCTTTTCCAGAGTCCTTTGCAACCATACTACGAAGATAAAAAAAATTCAAAATATTTCTACGTTAGGGAATGCTACACCAATACTCATAGGTCAGAATACTCCACGGAGCCATAATCTTGAATATGTTTAGCAGAAAGTATTAACTCCTTGAAGAATTTCTTCTTCAACAACTTCTAATTATATTAAAAATGAATTTTTTTTGCAGCATAATTGTATACTGAGCCCCTCCGTGAAGTCTTCATCCTAATGCATCAATCAGAAGCATAAATGTTTTGATTATGAACTTTTTTTTCTTGACTTACGGCTCTCTAAAGAATCATTTTTAAACTGCATAGATTTCAATCCGATAAATTTCCAGACCATAAGATAGGTTTATTTGAATTAATTTCCGATCCATTTCATTTCAAACTATGTCCACAGGCTCCGTAATTTTGTCATGCTTTAAATTGCATACAAATCGAATAAATCCTGGGTTCAACTGTGAAAAACCATGAAACTTTGCGATTTAGATTAATAGAAACCTTATGTCTTCAGGTATTTTGCTTTCCGTCACTGAGTCAAAAATTAATATATAAAATAACCTTATAAAAATCATTTAAGCAGCAAACATAAGATAAATTTATTTTCATTTTTAGGCACAAAGGATTTTTAAAAGATTGTCCTGATGGTCTGCTAACAGAAAAGGTAAGTTAAAGCCACATTTGTCCTGTATTTTCTTTAGTAATTATTGTATGTTTACAAACTTGTAAGCTGAGCAGGCATTGGCTTACAAACTAAATTGGGAAATGGTTTTGCTGCAATAGCAATAAGATTTGAGATTTAAAAGCAAAATAAAAACAAAATATTGAGTACCCATCATGCGGTCGAACACATATCAAACACGTTCGGCAGGCAAATCAATCAAATCTATTTCTATGAATTTAAATTACTAAAGATTGGGCTAGATTCAGCTTTCACGTTTCTTCTATCAAACAGTTCGTGGTAACGAACTATAAGTAA
Source organism: Artemia sp. Qi Xiang Cuo (assembly GCF_049724085.1). Classification (NCBI taxonomy): domain Eukaryota; kingdom Metazoa; phylum Arthropoda; class Branchiopoda; order Anostraca; family Artemiidae; genus Artemia; species Artemia sp. Qi Xiang Cuo. Next base: position 32,794,615 of record NC_142811.1, read on the forward strand.
GGAGCGACCCGGCTCAATGGTAACCGAAACTCTAAAAAACGGATACCAATAGATACATCAAAAAAATCAGATTTTAATTCTGATTTCAAATATATAAGTTTCATCAAGTTTAATTTTACTTATCAAAAGTTACGCGCCTGAGAAAATTTGGCTGATTTTCGAAAAAAGGGAGAAAGACCCCCTAAAAATTATAGAACCTTAATGAAAATCACACCATCATATTCAGCGTATCAGAGAACCCTATTGTAGAGGTTTCAAGCTCCTATCTAAAAAATGTGGAATTTTCCATTTTTTGCCAGAAGAAAGATCACGGATGCGTGTTTATTTGTTTTTTTTTTCCCAGGGGTGATCGTATCGACCCAGTGCTCCTAGACTATCGTGTGAGGGCTTATTGGAAAGGAACTTAAAAGTTCTAGTGCCCTTTTTAAGTGACCAAAAAAATGGAGGGCAACTAGGCTCCCTCCCACGCTCATTTTTTTCCCAAAGTCACCCGATCAAAATTTTGAGACAGCCATTTTGTTCAACATGGTCAAAAATATTATAACTATGTATTTTAGGATGACTTAATCCCTCGAAGCCCCCAGGAGGAGGGCTGAAAGTTATGAACTTTACCCAATGTTAACATATAGTATTGGTTATTGGGACCCGGCTCAATGGTAACCGAAACTCTAGAAAACGGTATTTTGATACAAATAGATACATCAAAAGAATTAGATTTTAATGCTGATTTCAAATATATAAGTTTCATCAAGTTTAATCCTACTTATCAAAAGTTACGCGCCTGAGAAAATTTGGTTGATTTTCGAAAAAAGGGGGAAAGACCCCCTAATAGTTATAAAACCTTAATTAAAATCACACCATCATATTTCGCGTTTAGAAAACCCTATTGTAGAGTTGTCAAGCTCCTATCTAAAAAAATGTGGGATTTTCCATTTTTTGCTAGAAGAAAGGTCACCAGTGCGTGTTTATTTTTTTTTTCCCCAGGGGTGATCGTATCGACCCAGTGGTTCTAGGATATCGTGGGAGGGCTCATTGGAATGGAAATTAAAAGTTCTAGTGCACTTTTTAAGTGAACAAAAAAATGGAGGGCAACTAGGCCCCCTCCCACACTCATTGTTTTCCCAAAGTCACCTGATCAAAATTTTGAGATAGCCATTTTGTTCAGCATGTTCGAAAATATTATAATTATGTCTTTTAGGATGACTTAATCCCCCGAAGTTCCCGGGAGGAGGGCTGAAAGTTATGAACTTTACCCAATGTTAACATATAGTGGGCCTATTGGTTATTGGGAAGTATACAGTACAGACGTTTTCAGGGGAGATTTTTCCTGGTAGTGAGGGGGAGGGGGTCGGGCAGGGACGTACGCAGGGCAGGGGGCCTCCGGGCCCGGGCCCCCTAAATCTCACGATTTTTTTCATTTCCCCATAATTTTCTGATTTTTCTCACAGAATAATGGGTTTGAAGGATTTGCCCCCCCCCCCGAAACAAATTGCCCCCCCCCTCGAAACAAATTCTTGCGTACGTGCCTGGGGTCAGGGGTTATGTAGGAGGATCCTTCCATGAAGAAAGTTTTCTTGGGGGAAGGGACATTGCTATGAAGGGAACGCGAGACTTCCCAGCATTATTTAAAAAAGATCAGAAATTAAATATAAAAAAACAAGTTTTTCAACTGCAACAGCAGCAGCATCAAAAATTTAAACGAACAGAAAATATTACATATATGATTGGGTTCACCCCCTAGTCAATACCTCAGTTTTTAAGCCAGAGATTTTTTAGTACTTTCATAAGAGCTATTTATTCTAAATAACAGCCTTTGTGATTAAGCGGTCATTTTTAAGGAATTGGAATAAAATTCGAAATTTAGCTTAAAGAACAAGGTATTAACTAGGGGGCAAACCTCCTAATACAATTATTAAAAATATATTAAAATATAATTTCGTTACTTAAGCTAATTGGTAATTTGCTCATAGTTATTACTAATAAAAAAGTTCGTAAATGAAATAGAACAATTTTCGAGAAAGCCATTTAACCAAATAAAAGTAAATTAATATGAAAATTTTGTTTTAGTTGTTCATGTTATGTGAGCCAAGATCAAAACCTGCATTTATTCAAAAACGTTCAAAAACTAAATAAAAAAAACGAGTTTTTTTAACTGAAAGTAAGGAGCGACATTAAAAGTTAAAACGAACAGAAATTATTCCGTATATGAAAGGGGCTGTCCCCTCCTCAACGCCTTGCTCTTTACGCTAAAGTTTGACTTTCTCACAACTCTATTTTTTTAAACAATAAAATACTTTAGCCTAAAGAGCGAGGCGTTGAGGAGGGGACAACCCCTTTCATATACGGAATAATTTCTGTTCGTTTTAATGTCGCTCGTTATTTTCAGTTAAAAAAACGAGTTTTTTTTATTTAATACTTAAAGGAGGGATTTTATTCAGTTAATATTACGTACTGCAAATTTTTTGAACATTTGGCACTTCAACTAACTTATAACTTTAAGCTCGGAAGTTTCTAGGCTACAGCGCATAGGGCCAGTGGGCTACTCAATAATGTGGGTTTGTTTGATTTTTAATATAGTTTTTTTTTTGCGTGTACGGAGCTTCTGAAAAATAATTTATCGTCTACATAGTCTACCGTAGGCCTACCCGTTCAGTTTCTTCAAAATAAACTGCGGTTTGCGGTCTGTTGAAGTGTTTTTTCGGAATAACAGGATGTTATTGTGAATCTAAGGTGTCTAAAATTTTTGATGTGGGATATTACGAAACTAATGCAGGAAAGTACATCTGGGTGGAGGGCCTTGTGTTCCATGCCCCAACTCCCAATAGTTTTATATTTTCATAACTTTATCCAAAAAATTTGTATGTGTTTACATATAATTCGCCCAGATTTTGTTACTTTTTATTGATGTTGCTCCCCTTCTGAAATGTCGCGGCACCCTCCTACCAGTGAATTATATTTCTCTTGTATTTCTAAATCTTATAGGTAAAAATAATAATATTAGGTATTTTATACATAAATTAATTAGCTTGTCTTCAGATCTTATTTAATACATGCAAAAATTGAATTGTTTGGCCCGCAAACAAATTGATCCCCAACGACAATGGCCCCTTTCCAAAAAAGGGAGCCCAAACCAGGACTAAAGGTAATTAGTATTTGGTAACCTAATCTGATTAGGATTTCTTTTCGAGTAAATCCTGGATGGATTAAATTAATTTTGTTCTGTCCATGTACATACAGCGTAGAGGCTACCTTGGAATTGTGAACCTAACACACATTCAATTTTAAGTGACCAATAAGATTCAAAGGAAACTAGGCCCCTTTCCCCTCACCTTTTCCCAAAATTGTCCGATAAAAATTTTGAGATAACCATTTTTTTTTTCATAGTAGTTGAAAGGCCCAATAACTATTTCCCTGGATATAATATGACCCCCTCCCCCACAGCCCCAGGGGAAAGGTCCTTAAGTTATAAAATTCGCCCAGTGTTTACACATAGTTTTTGTTATTTGGAAGCATGCATACATTTTCGGGGGCGGGCGAATTTTCTGTGTTTTTTTTCCATGGAAGAACTTTGAATGGGGAAGGAATTTTCCAGGGGGTGAGCTTTTAAAGCGAAATTTGCCACATTTCCAATGCAAACTGGTTTTTACGTCTTATTTCTTTTTTCCGTCTCAATTTTACGCGTGGAAATATTATTGGTAATGGTCCGGGGACAAATTTTCACCGGAATTGGATTGTCTAGAAAATAATTCCGTAGGGAGGGGTATTTCTCTGTGGAGGTGCAGCCAGATTTCCTGTGATTATTTAAAAAGCGATCCGAAATTAAATAAAAAAAGATTTTTTTTTCAACTGAAAGTAACGAGCAATATTAAAACTTAAAACGAACAGAAATTATTAAGTATATCAAGGAGGTTGCCCCTTCTTCAACACATCACTCTTTACGATAAAGTTTGAATTTTGTCCCACTTCTTTAAGAGCAATTCCTGAAACACAACGGTCGTTTAATTAGAACAATAAGAAGCTCTTTTAAAAATACTAAAAAAAATTGTTGAGGAAGGGGCAAACCCCTTCATGTACGCAATAATTTATGTTCGTTTTAAGTTTTAATATTGCTCCTTACTTTCAGTTGAAAATTTTTTTTTTCATTTAAGTAATAACAAAACTTAGAAAAATAACCGTTGCATAACTCGACAAACGTTGCAATGAGTCCGTATACTTAGAAATTTGATAAGATGTTAAAAAGGAATTGACATAAATATTACATGTTGACATAACATGTTAAAAAGGAATTGATTCGTGTTTTTAGGCACCAAAGTATCCTCCTTGATAAAAGAATATAAGACGAAAACATTATATTCTTCCTGGAACCATAATGCTACAACAAAATATTTCATGCCTGAGACGACCAATTTCCAAAACCCCACCCAGTTATGTCACAGCTAACAGGGTTACTTTGGCAATTTGACCACTAAAGTTCACTGTTCTTTCCAGGGATTCGTGAAGATATACAAACAATTTTTTCCACAAGGAAACCCTGGCAAATTCGCTTCTCTAGTATTCAGAGTTTTTGATGAAAATAAGGTAAACATTGCTTAATTTGTGTTATAATTTGTTCTTTATTTTGGTTTTATTGTTGTATTCCCCTGCCCTTGCGTAATTTGAAAGCCTTCGCCATATTCAAAACATTCTGTATCTTAAGATAATATAAGATCATCTTAAAAATTTGAAGATTCGACGCAATTCTTCCACTTTTCCTTGGGTATAATTGCAATATTTGGAACTTTTTAAAGCAGTTCCACTGACATTAACATGTCTTAATTGCATACCGATTACATTTCTATTTCTTCAGACAGAAGAAACCAGAAGAAAAAATGCTCGAATTAAAACAAATTCTCGTTTTTTTTAAATTCTGTTTTCTAGCAAAGCAGAAAGTACCTTTTTTTAAAAACTAATATAGAAATCGGGTTTAATTGCCTCTTGCTCAGATAGTGCCCCTCCACGACAAAAAGACTTCGTCTGTCTACGAAGTGAATATGTCTACTAAGTCAACGTAGAAGGGACACTGAGAGGCTGGAAGTTCAAGCCCGGTTAACACCACATTTTTATTTCTCAACAACTGATATGATCTGAGCTTGTCCAACTTTTGCTATATTTATTTTTTAGTATAATCAAATTTTCTACAAAAACTTGTTTTTACAAAATGAATTGACATTACGACCGGCACGTCTCTGATTGAATTGGTATAATGTTCCCATTCGAAGAGATGTGTCTCTAAAAGTCTACTATTTCGAATTTATGAGCTCATCTAGTCAAGTTAAGATTAAACTCACCAAAAACAAAATAAAACGAATTAAAACAAATTCTCGTTTTTTTTAAATTCTGTTTTCTAGCAAAGCAGAAAGTACCTTTTTTTAAAAACTAATATAGAAATTGGGTTTAATTGCCTCTTGCTCAGATAGTGCCCCTCCACGACAAAAAGACTTCGTCTGTCTACGAAGTGAATATGTCTACTAAGTCAACGTAGAAGGGACACTGAGAGGCTGGAAGTTCAAGCCCGGTTAACACCACATTTTTATTTCTCAACAACTGATATGATCTGAGCTTGTCCAACTTTTGCTATATTTATTTTTTAGTATAATCAAATTTTCTACAAAAACTTGTTTTTACAAAATGAATTGACATTACGACCGGCACGTCTCTGATTGAATTGGTATAATGTTCCCATTCGAAGAGATGTGTCTCTAAAAGTCTACTATTTCGAATTTATGAGCTCATCTAGTCAAGTTAAGATTAAACTCACCAAAAACACTGAAACTAACAACTCAGTTCTGAAATAGAACTAAAAGTTTTTATAGCTGCCGAAAATTGACAGAGCAATTCCGGTGTCATTTTTATGTTTGTTATGACTTTTTATCTTCTTTATTTTAAGAAAGAGTTAAACATGATCGTTGCAGTAGACTGCACATGAAATAAAAAACAATCTAATATATAAATCTGGAAACATAAAGAGTGAAATCTCGAATGTTTGAGTAAAACCAAAAATGCTGACCATCGTAGCCAAGTTTTGTATCCTGAAAAAATTTAATTCATGAGGTCGGAAATATTCCGGCACAAGCCAACAACAAACCATTGGCTAATAATCTAACGAATTTAAATTTGCTCTTATGCAGTGCCAATTAATTTAAAGGAAGTCGAAAGTTGAAAAACAAGCTTTAATGATCATCTTTCTCTTTTTTTATTTTTTTCTTCTTTACAATGAAAAAATATGGGCATCCCAAAAACGCGTAGCATGTTGCACAGCGGAACATTGGTCTTAATTCCTTTACCTTCAACGATCTACACAATTTGGTGTATAATTTGGAGGCTTTGTTCCACAATTTAGGACCTTTTGGAATTTATTTAAGAAGGAAGCTGCAGTGATGTCAGTGGTCAAGTATGGTTTTGATGCATGGACATTCCGAAAAACGAAGGAAGATTTGTTAGATTTTTCCAGAGAAATAGCCTACGGATTGTTTCGTGTACCTGACTGACTGACCGTATTTCAAACTGTAGGCTGTACTAAAAGTGTGGTTTAATCCCGCTTTATAGGGCTAAAATGAGATAAAGGTTGAGATGTCTAGGGCACGTTCTGCGGAAGAAGGATGACAGATTTCCCAATATTGTCCTTTTCGGCCAACCCTCTAGGGCTAAGCACAAAGTAGTTCATCTCCTTGGTTGTTGTGGGAAGATGTCGTAAGGAAAGATTTAAGGAAAATGGGAACTAACTGGGAGTGTGTACAGAGGGAGGCTTTAAACAGGAGGCTTTGAAGGAGGAGCATGTGTAGCTATGTTGACCTCAGGTGGCTTGGTGCAACGGTGAGTTGTTAGTAATAGTAATAGTAGAGCTTAAAACAATGGAATCAAATCTAAAGCCTAAGTAGGGGCTAACTGAAACCATCATACAATACAACAAACATATAGTAGCCATTAAGTGATTAAACTTAAGCGTAGGGCGGGGAGTGAGGCATATAGCAGCCCTTCTGGATTTTTAAAGATATCCCACCTGGATATTTTAACAAGCTGGGCTATTTTGAGAACCTGAATGTACTGAAACTATTTTAATTGAGTTCAATAGTAGTAGTAACAGCAGCACTAGTAGCAGTAGAAGCAGTAGTAGGAGTGGCTATTAATAGCTGTAGAATTAATAACATTCAGATTGTGTCTTTTGGGTCTATTTCAAAATCCCTTCCTCATGCCCTGATAGTTTCAATTCAATACTTTTATCTTTTCCTGAGATATTGCTGATACGCACTTATGATAGCCTGCATGCACATTGTGTGTTTTGTTTTAGCCTAATGTCATCCTAAGCGGTCTCGGAACGTTCTACATTAATACAATTAGCCTTAGAAATAGTAGTACTAATAGCAGTGGCAGTTGTACCACTGCTGCTGCTTGTAATAGTAGCATACATATAGTGCATTTTAAATAGCTTAACATGTCATTAAAGTTTCAACCTTATACTTGAAGTAGTTCTTAAGATACTACTAATATAACCTTTTGAAAGCCTGCTTACACCTAGAGTGTTTCAATTTAATTTAGCATCCCCCTAAACATTTGCTGAAAATATTTAATTAATGCCCTTAGTGTTAGCCTTAACACGTACTGAAAGTTCCAATTTGATACTCTAAGCTGTTCCTGAAATCAACAGTAGTGTAGACAATCTGCTTTCAAAGACATGCCCTCCCCAGTTTCAAAGACATTCCCTCCCTTTTCGCATAGAAATTTAAAAACAATGACCTCAGAGGTTACACCCTGGCACCCGTGCAATGCGGTCAGCTCTTTTAGCGGAACCTTGATTCTAGGCAAGATTTCCACCCTTGGCAAGGGTTCAGACATAATTACCTGGAATTTGGTCCATATAATACACAAGTTTTAATAACAACTGAAGCTCCTAACCCCTCGTCCCTGTTTCTATTCAAGATTCCTGCCCTGTTACGTCACGCGACACGCCCTCGCGCTGTAATTAGGTTAATAGGGAAATAGAATTGAGTTTCTGCAACATGCCCTCCCTTTTCCATTGAATTTCTGTGACTTGCCTTCTGACGTCATATGACACACCCCCGTTTTAAGCGCATGTTATACCACGTGACACACCCTTGCCTTTAAAGGATCAGATAAGTGGACCTACTAACCCCTCATGCCGTCACACCTATGCAATGTGGTTACCGATTCTATTAAAGGGAACACAATTGCCAAGACTCCGTAACACACCCCTCTGAACTCCAATGAAGTCATACGACTGACCGCGTTTCAAACGGACAGATATGTACTTTGCGACAGGAACCCAGGGGGGAATCCCTGCTTGTAATGTAATGGCAGCTCACACCTTACGCAATTATTGTGCAAAGCTGTAATGTGGTACTTTTTTTCGCCCAAAATCCACAAAGTGTATTTTTTCTTTAATTTAACGGTCATAAGAGCTTAATGTAAGGCCGGCGCATCATAACGCGTCGACGGCAAACCAATCACTGCTAGATAATACCATTTTGCCTCTCTTTACCCAAAAGCCTTAAGAAATTTTCTTTTTTTCGGCATTTCAGTTTTTCTCTCCAAACACCTTTCATGTTTTTTCCTTTTTGTAGAGTTCTTGACCCTGCCAGGACTCGAAAGGTCATTCCATTCCAATGGTACAGCACCCCAAGCAAGTCGTCCATGAAATTATTTCCAGTATTTTGTTTCAGGAACCATATTCTTAAAATAACCTATCGCGTGACAGCTAGGATTCCTCATTGTTTGGCACTCGCTAGAATGATGCGTTACTCTCTCAATTTGATATACCCCAGGAGACATTTGCTCTCAAGATATTAATAATGATAAAACGAAAATGTATCTTTTCTTTACGTGGGCTATTACATTTCACACTATTGTAACAATACACCCCCCCCCCTCTAGCATACAATACCGGAGGAATAAGTGATATTAGATGCTAATTCAAGATATATCAAGAGCTTTTAAGGAAAATATCTATTTCTTTGAATATCTGTTAGATTTTCACCTTTTCCATGGGAAAAATTCCTTAATTTCTCCACGCTAACTTCTAAGCTGCAGTTCACCCCAAAATGACATTACATGACCCCCCCACCCCCCTCCACAACCCCAACAACACATCATCTCCACCAAGACATTTTTCAGGCATTTCCTATTAAAATCATGCCTTTAAATTCCGTGATTCAAGTTTTTTGTAACCCAAGCCAATTATGATGCCCCAGAAAATACTCTACAGTACCATAGCTTTTCACCCCTCTGACATCCAGAGCCCCCCCACCCCATCCCCTGGGTGACCTGATATTAGTGATACATTTAAACAATTTTAAGAGCTTTCTTTGAAGGAATTTTAACGAAATGCTGCGTTTCATTGAGTATTGTTAAATTTCCCTCCCCCTCTAGCTAAAAAATCATTTAACACCTCCCACCTTATCTTTCAGCTTCAGAGCATACTAGTCAATGACAATGCATACCACCTTGATAAATTATGGATGATATTAAACACTCCCATGACAGCGGTACATCTCCCCCAAGACATCTTTCAGGCATTTCCTAATAAAAATTATGCTTTTAAAGCCCGTTCAACAAGTTTTTGCAACCCTAGCCTATCATGATGACAAAAAAACACCCCACGCCACCATGGCATCACTCCATCCATCACCAAGTGGAACCAGACCATATCAGGCAACCCCCGGGTGGCCTGATATTAGTGATATATTTAAACCATATTATTGAAAGACTTTTAATCAAAGTACCCATTTCTTTGAGATAAATTATAGATATTTCGCAATATCCTAACAATAGATTCCACCCACCTCCTAGCATTCATTTTCTGTGGGTGCCTTGATAATAGATGCAATTTTTAGACATTATTGTAGCTTATAAAAGAGAGTAAAACATATAAACAATAACCTGTGTAATTTAAAGAAAGATGAGGGGAGAGGACTCCAGGGGAGGAGGGGGCACCTGTGAGGGCAGGAGCCCTGTTTTTCTGTCACCAGCTCAGATCTGCCTTTTTATTTTTTTTCGTTGCACAAACCGGTAATTTTCAAGTTTTTTTTTTTTTAAGTACCAATTATTGTTAACCCACAGCGGGCCTCCGTCCAGTAGGGTACCGGCCCGCTCGCTGGTCGCCTCCAAGGGCGTGTCCATTCCCCCTGAGCGGTTTGTCTCGGCCCTTAAGCAACCCATTGCGCATTTTTTCAGCAAAAATATCAAAACACACAGAGGCGGGAAAATTCTATTTCTAGAAATTTTCGTTCCCACCCATCCAGCACACTACGGGGGGGGGGGTCAGTGTCTACTCACTTCAGAGATGGAATTCAGAATTCGGCTAGGCAATTAAGGAGGTTAAAAAATGGTATTGCTTAAGATACCTTAAAATGTAGTAATAATAGGCAAATTATCATAGAATTTCTACGACAGCCCTTTAACTTCACATCACCCCTGTTTCTAGCGCTCAGCTAGCAGAATTCACACCCCTGGCAACCCACCCAAAATTCCAGGCGTTCTAATATTTCTTCTTTATTGGCATGATTCCTAGCGATTTTGGTGTATTGTTTTTCTGGAATATTCCCCGTGACCGTGACCAAGGTTTTCCGTGACCAAGTCTAATATGAATGATGCCAGTTTATCTCGCAAGCTAGCATAAAAGGACCCCATGGGACTCCAGCACGGCACACACACACGCGTGCTGCGTATTAACAGTGATGTACTTCTTAAGCAAAGATACCTAATGGGAGAGCTTGGAAGATCATCTTACGAGAAGGGTAGATACCAAAACCATTGAAAAGTATACTTATGGCCAAGAGCAGAATGGCGCTACGACACTACTTTCGCACTAGCACCAGCCCTCCACATGCCACCAGTCCTCACTCCCTAGGACATTCTCAACCTATTTCGCCCCGAAAATAAACTAAAATATCCAATTAAACACTATATTTTTGAAAATAGAGAAACCCTCCCTTTCTTTACTAGTGTTTGATACTCTAAGCATTTCACCTCACAAATTTTCCACTGTTATTACCCCTGTGACATACCTCTTGTTTCACCCCATCTCCCCCAAAACACTTTTCAGACATTTCTTGTTAAAATTTTCACTTCATCTTATTCATTTGGGTTTTCGCAGGCAATTCACGCAACGCTACCACACAAAAACTACTCTCTAGAAGTCGTCTGTCATCATCCCATCTCCCCCAAAACACTTTTCAGAAATTTCTTAATAAAATTTTTACTTCAAGTCATCCATTTTGGTTTTCGCAGACAATACACGCCACAGTACCACACTAAAACTACTCTTTAACACCCCTCTGTCATCGCCCCATCTCTCCCCAAAACTCTTTTAAGACCTTTCTTGCTAACACACACACACACACACACACACACACACACACACACACACACACACACACACACACACACACACACACACACACACACACACACACACACACACACACACACACACACACACACACACACACACACACACACACACACACACACACACACACACACACACACACACACACACACACACACACACACACACACACACACACACACACACACACACACACACACACACACACACACACACACACACACACACACACACACACACACACACACACACACACACACACACACACACACACACACACACACACACACACACACACACACACACACACACACACACACACACACACACACACACACACACACACACACACACACACACACACACACACACACACACACACACACACACACACACACACACACACACACACACACACACACACACACACACACACACACACACACACACACACACACACACACACACACACACACACACACACACACACACACACACACACACACACACACACACACACACACACACACACACACACACACACACACACACACACACACACACACACACACACACACACACACACACACACACACACACACACACACACACACACACACACACACACACACACACACACACACACACACACACACACACACACACACACACACACACACACACACACACACACACACACACACACACACACACACACACACACACACACACACACACACACACACACACACACACACACACACACACACACACACACACACACACACACACACACACACACACACACACACACACACACACACACACACACACACATACACACACACACACACACACACACACACACACACACAGACAAACACACACACACACACACACTCACCCACACACACCCAGAAACATATACAAAAACACACACTCCCAGTCTCACACTCACACAAAAACAGACACACACACAAACAAACAAAGAAACACACACACACAGACACACACATAGACACACACACAGACAGACACACACACACACAAACACACACACACACACACACACATAGACACACATACACACACAACACACACACACACACACACACACATACACACACAACACACAACACACACACACACACAAAAAGCACACACACAAAAAACAACGCACAAACACAAAAACACACATGCACACACACACACAAACAAACAAAAACAAACACACACACACATACAAAACACACATACACACACAAACATACACAAAAAAAGCAAACGCACACAAAAACACACAAACACACACAGAAACAAAAAAACACACGAACACAAAACACACACACAAACGAAAAAACATACACACACATAAAAACACACAAACACACACAAACACACAAAAAAACACGAACAAAAAACACACACACAAACAAAAACATACACACAAAAATAAAAACACACAAACACACACAATCACACACAAAACACACACACAAACGAAAACACATACACACACACAAAAACACACAAACACACACAGAAACACAAAAACACACGAACAAAAAACACACACACAAACAAAAAAACACAGAAACAAAAACAAAAACACACAAACACACAAGCACACACACACACACACAAAACACACATATACAAACAAACACACAAAAAAAACACACACACAAAAAGAAACACACACAAACACAAAACACACACAAAAAACACACAAATACAAAACACACACACTCCCAAAAACACACGAACACAAAACTTATACACAAAAACACACGAACACAAAACACACATACAAAAACACACACACAAACACACACACAAAACACACTAACACAGACACACACACACGAGGATTTTTTGTTGAAAAGTAAGACTGGGAATATTTTTGTACTAGTTTACCTTGTCAGTGCTACATTTAGTTGAAGTTTCAAAATTCATTTGGAATTTTTTCTTCAAATGTAAGATTTCAAATATTTCTTGCAGTGTTATGTTATGATTTACCTTGTCACTCTTACACTCTCTTGATGTTTCAAAGTTCATTTTGGAATTTATTCGTTGAAATGTAGCACATGGACTATTTTCGTAGCGTTATGTTTTGTTACTGCTACATTTTGCAGATGTTTCAAAATTCTGTTTGCATTTTTCTCCTTGAAATGTAAAACTTGGAATATTTTAGTAGTGGTTTACCATGTCACTTTTACGTTCTGTTAATGTTTCAAAGCTCATTTCGGGATTCTGTCGTTGAAATGTAACACTTGGAATATTTTTGTAGTGATTTGTCTTGTCACTGCTACATTTAGCTGATTTTTCAACATTCATTTGGAATTTTTTCCTTCAAATGTAAGACTTGGAATATTTTTGTACTCTTGTCTCCTGGTTCACCATGTCACTGTTACATTATGCTGATGTTTCAAAGTTCATTTTAGGATTTTTTCGTTGAAATGTCAGACCTTGAAATATCTTTGTACTGGTTTACCTTGTCACTGCTACATTCAGTTGATGTTTCAACATTCATTTGGAATTTTTTCCTTCAAATATAAGACTTGGAATATTTTTTGTAGTGTTAGGTCATGATTTACCTTGTCACACTTACATTCTCATGAGGATTCAAAGTTTGTTTTGGAATTTTTTTGTTGAAATGTAAGACTTAAATGGAAATGGATACTTTCATTAAAAGTCTTTCAATAATACCTCTTAATATGGTTTAAATATATCACTAATATCAAGCCGCCCGGGGGGGGGGGTCTGGTGCCACATGGTGATAGATGGAGGTGATGCCATGGCGGTGTGGAGTGTTTTTTGTTTTATTAGGGCATTTTATTAGGAAATGCCTGAAAGATGTCTTGGGGGAGATATAGCGATGTCATGGGAGTATTTAATATCATCCATAATTTACCAAGGTGGTTTGCATTGTCATTGAATAGTATACTCTAGAGCTTAAAGATAAGGTGGGAGGTGTTAAATGACTTTTTTGCTAGAGGGGGAGTGAAATCTAACAATAATCAAGGAAATGCTGCATTTCGTTAAAAGTCCTTCAAAGATCTCTTAATATGGTTTAAATGCATTACTAATATCAGGTGGTGACCTGAGGGGCATCATGATTGGCTTGGGTTGGCAAAAACTTGAATCAGGGGATTTAAAGACATATTTTTTAATAGGAAATGCCTGCAAAACGTCTTGTTGTAGATGATGTGTTGCCAGGGTTTTGGGGGAGAGGAGTCATTTAAAATCATTTTTGGGTGAACTACAGCTTAAAAGTTAGCTTGGAGACATTATTGAATCAGTATTGATTCAGAGTTCAAAGTGAATGTATCTGTCAAAAATGGGATATTTTATTAACATTATCAACCAGTAAGCTTTTTCAGTGAACTCTAATCCCAGTGAAGCTAGTTAGATTTTGCAATATTTGTCAAAGGATTATGGTCCTGACCTATAATAAAACCTCTGCTTAATCTACTAACTTAGTTTCTGGACATTTATTTTTATTTTGTAAAAGAGATCTGAATTTGAACTTTTTCAGTGATAATATTGGAGATTAGCCATCAAGCAGTGCGATTTTAAATAAAAAGGACATCTGATATTTAGAGGCAATTACACTGCGATTGAGGTGGGGAAAGAAAAGTAGGCAGAAGAAGGGTGGAGAGTTGTTAGCAAAAGCCGTGGTACCCGCTAGGCGTGCCCCTTAATTTGCGGGGACAAGGTAGACAGCCTTCAACGATTCACTTATTTCCCTTGCAAGGTAACCACCAGGAAAATATTGAATATATAGTTCAACCTGTAAATATCTGTCTAGAATTCGATATTATTAATTATCAAAGAAATTGGTGCAAAAGAGACTGTGATAACTTGACGGATATTGCAAAAGCAATATGCTGCTGTGCTAGGGACGGTAAAGAGCCTCCGACTTTCGTTATTCTCGAACCGGAGTCTGTTTCCACGTGTGGTAACGAAATTGCAGTCTGTATTACTACCAAAGTGAACGAAATAACAAGAAAAATGGACAGTGAGCAACAGCAGTTTTCCCGCAAGTTAGGTAGTCTGAACAATGGTTTAAAAGTTATTGCTGATTCCAAGAATCAGCCTACAGCCTCCTCGTCAGTACCTAAAACGCCAAATGCGGAAAAACAGCTGTTCTCGGTTGTCGTGAAGAATATGCCTTCTGAGTTAGACGATCCAGAAAAGCGTAAAGACTTTATAACAAGCTTGGCACCGGGTGATACAATTTTTGCGGATGCATTGTTCAGGCGGAGAAATAAGAAATGGCAATTGTCAATCTCTTCGAAGCAGGCAGTAGAAAAAGTCTTGGCTGCCCTCAAAAGTACCCATAAAATTGACAATCGACTTGTTAATTCCCAGTTTATCGGCATAGTGAAACGTCTCCCCAGCAACGTGACGGAGGACCTTCTGAAAAGTCTGTTAAAAGACTGTGAAAAAGCAATCAAGTGCGGCAATTCGCAAGCGTTTAAAATGTATTACCCCTCTAAAAGTGCATTGTCGAACCCGATTAAAATTGGTTTCAAACTATTCCGTCTAGAAGAATTCTGGTTTTTGCCTCGAAGGTGTTACCGGTGTCATCGTAGGGGTCACATAGCGGCGGACTGTAAGGAAGCTGAAACTTGTAGCCGCTGTGGAGAAACTGTCCACACAAGCTCCCGAGAGAACACTTGTCAAAATCCTATTTGGTTCCTGAATTGCAATTGGACTAGGCACACATGCTATTACTATGCCTATCCAGACTACAGAAAAAAACTTGAAAAATGGATCACGCTCCCAAAATGTGTAGTATTCTGTCTTGGAATATAAATGGGAAAGCACTTGAGAAAACAGTTCTGCTTGACACTATGAGCCTAACAAATGATGTAATTCGTATACAAGAGTACCTGCTTTCCGAGGACAATACTAACCTGCTCAAGTTCTCAAGTTCACTCCAGTGTTTTATTCAGCCAACTGAACGTGTGAAATCTGTAGGTCGGCCATCTGGTGGTTTAGCCATTTTGGTGAGAAAGCCTCTTCAGGCTGAACTTTTAGCATCAAGTAAACACTTCCTCGCTGTTAAAGATCGAGATACTGTGATTATAAACGTCTATCTTCCTACTAATTATAGATCTAGCCTCTCAGACAGAAAGTTTACGGCTGCATGTACTCAGCTAAGCCGTTTCGTGAAGGCTCAAATTCATGGGAATACAAAAGTTCTATTAATAGGGGACTTCAACTGAGACCTACTTAATACCGAATCTGAAAGGACTCAAATCATTATTGGTTCCCTTCCTGATCAGTTAAATGCCGTTGATAAGGACAAATCTTATACATTTATCAGTGTTGCCAACACCGTCTCAAATCTTGACCATGTGTTAACGAACTTCCTGGTGAGTGACGAAATAAAAGTTGCAGCTGATGGTTCATACTCTGACCATTTGCATTTGTCATTGTCAATCGCACTGGACTGTCCAAAGTTGTCGGGTCCGTGCAAATCCTAATGCAGAGTATACAGTAACTGGAAACAAGTGTCGAACGATCGCTTTGCGGCTACTTCTGGTGATAATCTTAGTAAAACAAAAGTTCCCTTCCATCTGCTGCAGAGAAATGCAAACTCGTATTGCAATGAAAGTGAATTTCGTCTGCAGAAAACATGCACTGTGCAGAAACATCACATGCTCTGAGTATCGCGAGAGTGTAGCAGTTCCTGTGAAGCGTATCCGTAATAGATCGCAGGTGAAAGGGCGGTCTAGAAATCCGGAGCTAGTGGCGGCTTGTGCGTCGGCGAAGCTATGGCTGAAAGTTTGGCATGATAGCGGGAAACCCCAAAGTGGAATAGTGAACAAGATTTGAATCCATATTAAACGAAAGTTCAATAAAGCGTTAGATGCCCACCGTGCAACCCTCAAAGAAAATTTTGTGCAAAAGCTCAGTAAGAATCCAAACCTTATTTGGTCGCTTCGGTCTAAGCCTGAATATGCTAAGCCTACGTCTAATATTTTCACTAATCAGTAGAGTGCTTACTTTGAGTCCGAGGTCAAAGCGCCTGATCCAGTTCTGCAGTCTAATTAAAAGAATGAGCTGTTTTCTATGCTTACCGACACCTTCGACGATTTCTCAGTGTCACCGGTCTTAATTTGCCAGGCCATTAAAAAGCTGAAAAAGATATACTCAAAAGGCTGCGATAGTATTTGTACTCTACATCTTTCTTTAGGAGGTTATGTTCTTTACCATCACATTGCCCTTCTGTTTCAGATGATTTTGACACAAGAGATAGTCCCGAGTTGCTTTAGTGTGGGTATGGTTATCCCGATACTAAAGAAGGGGAAGCCTGCCGAACAGCCTTCTTCGTATCTGCCAGTAACGATTTCTTCAGTATTTTGTGAACTTTTTGAGACTATTTTGTTTGATGAAATTTATGATAAGTGTGAGACACCTCCACACCAGTTTGGCTTTCGAAAAGGCCTTGGGTGCACCCATGTACTTTATCTTCTTGCTAACATATTACCTAATGCTTATCTCTTGCGAGAAACTTTGATCTTAGGTCATTATGATGTCAGGAGAGCTTTTGACTCTGGGATTCATGCCCAGATTTTGGTTGAAATGTGTAAGCGCGACGTGCGTTCTTCTATTGTAAGGTCACTACGTGATATATAAAGGAACCTCAAGCTTCGTGTTCGTTTGCAAGATGGTGAGCTTTGTGGGGAGATATCCGTACATAAGGGAATTAAGCAAGGGGCTATAACGTCTCCTACTTTGTATAATAACAGTGTTAATGATACACAACAGGTTATCTCTCCGAGTTGTATTTGCAAGCATATTGACTTGTCACTTCTGGATTTTCTGCAGATGATCTTTTTAATCTGTCTCGGTTGCTTTCTTCATTACAAAATAATTTCTCGCATCTTGAAAAAAGTTATGCTGATATTGGTTTGCTGTTTAATGTAGAAAAGTCTGCTGTTTTATTTATTAATCGCCCTGAAGATAATGCTACAGTCACGCATGATGGAATTACCGTAACACCGTCTAGTCACATTACGTACCTTGGCCTGCCGGTTGGTCGTAATCTTCGAGAGAACCAGTCTTTGCTTATTGAACGCCTTTCTAAAAAAGTGCGCATTGCCTATGCAGGTGTTGTCACTAGCCGTCGCAATACAAGTCGTAAATATTTGGCTCGTCTTTATAATGCAGTAGCTTTGCCTCATGTCTTGTACCTGTCTCCTTTTTGGAAGCTCCTGAGTGCACGAAACAAGAAAGACATAAGGTCGGTATTTTTCAAGTATGCCCGATATCTTCTTCAAGTGCCACCTTTTGTTAGAAACCGCCATATTGTTGCGAAATATGGAATTTCTGAGCCTCTGATTGCCCTGGAGGAGGTAATTCCGAATTACGTGAAAAAACTAGAGCTTCTGGATCACGAGTGGGCCTACCACCTCAAATAGTTATGTTATTATGTAGTTCTTTCTGTTTTGTATTTTTTCCCTTGTCAGTTTTTCATTTCCTTCTTTTCTTGTTTGTGCTCTGTCTATTTCTGTTGATTGTAAGACAGGTTATTAATAAAATTCATTCATTCATTCATTAAGGAATTTTTCCCATGGTAGAGGTGAAAATCTAACAGATACCCAACGAAATGGATATTTTCATTAAAAGCTCTTAATATGTCTTAAATTTGCATCTAATACCAACCTTATTCCTTTGGTATTGCATGCTAGAGGGGGGGGCGTATTGTCGCGAAAGTGTGAAATCTAATATCCCATGTAAAGAAACGATACATTTTCATGTTATCATTATTAATATCTTGAGAGCAAATGTTTTCTGGGGTGTATCAAATTGAGAGAGTAACGCATCATTCTAAATTGTGCCCAAAATGGGAATCTTAGCCGTCACACAATAGGTTATTTTTAGAATATGGTTCCAGATACAAAAGACTGGAAATGATTTCATGGACGACTTGCTTGAGGCGCTGTAATATTGGAAGGGAATGACCTTTCGGGTCCTGGCGTCGTCAAGAACTCTAGAAAAAGAAAAAATATGAAAGGTGTTTCGAGCGAAAAAATGAAACGTCGAAAAAAAAGAAAATGTCTTGAGGTTTGTCGGCGAAAAGTGTCAAAATAGTATTGTCTGGCAGTGATTGATGCGCTGTCCATGCGTGAGATGCGCTGACCTTACATAAAGTGTGTACCGCCATTAAGTTAATGAAAAAAACGCTTTGAGGGTTTCAGGTGAAAAAACTACCACATGACAGCGTTGCATAGTAATTGCGTAAGGTGTGAACTGTCATTACCTTACAAGCGGGGATTCTCCCATGGGTTCCTGTCGCAAAGTACATATCTGTCCGTTGAAACGGGGTAAGTCGTATGACGTCATTGGATTTCAGAGGGGTTTGTCGCGGAGTCTTGGCAACTGTGCTTTAATAGAACTGGTAACCACATTGCATAGGTGTGACGGCATGAGGGGTTGGTAGCTCCACTTATGTGACCCTTTAAAGGCAAGGGTGTGTCACGTGGTATAAAATACGCTTGAAACGGGGATGTGTCATATGATGTCATAGGACATGTCACAGAAATTCAATGAAAAAGGGAGGGCATGTTGCAGAAACTCAATGCTACTTCCCTATGAACCTATTTACAGCGCGAGGGCGTATCGCGTGACATAACAGGGCAGGAATCTTGAATAAAAACAGGTGCGAGGGGTTAGGAGCTTCAGTTGTTATTAAAACTTGTGTATTATACGGGCCACATTCAAGGTAATTATGTCTGGACCCTTGCCAAGGGTGGAAATCTTGCCTAGAAACAGGACTCCGCTAAAAACATCTGACCGCATTGCATAGAAACAGGACTCCGCTAAAAACATCTGAGTAATTCATAAACAGTTGACAAGTGAACATCTCGCTATATTCCGTTGTGCGCTGGCGTCATGAAAGTATTCTGGGATGTATTGCTGAACTATATTTTGCGATGCATTGACAGTGAGATTGAAATTGATATGAAAGATGAGTGCGTTGTGGTTTGCGATTTTTACAAAAAAAAATCGATTTTGATCTCAAGAAAATGTTTAGCTAAAGCTGGTGGTCAGATAAATGCCAATAAGGACGGTACAAAGGAAGAACTAATTAATTAGTGAGCTATGCGACTGCTATGTCGTTTTTCGAGAAAAGGATATTAGTGACGAGACGGTGTTCTGCCTTCATGATCCTTCGGAGGTCCCCAAAGCCAGTTTTAAGGCACGTACAGATTTGTCACGGCGGCTGCTAAAAATCGAACGCAAGTTGGAAGAAGCGCTGAACATAAAATTCGAAACGCCAACGAACTCATCCGTGAAAGGTGCTGCATGTGCAAATAAGGAGATAGTGAATGTTTCCGAGGAAAAAGCTTTCTCCGTTTCTGTGGCTAATACACCTGAAGTATCGAATCTCGCGGAAAAAAGACAGTTGATTGAGAAGCGTGGCATTAGCAATACTGATGTTTGTATCAAGTCATCAAAAAGTCGTTGGCTGATCAATGTTTCCGACCGGGTTTCGGCTGAAAACATTGCAAAAAAGCTGAAAAGCGACACTGTGACGACGAAAGTGACTGAGCCCGTCTTCATTGGCGTTGTGAAAGGGATACCTAGTTGTGTAGCAGAAAAAGACTTAAAAACTGCCTCACCAGAATGCACAAGAGCTATCCGTATCGGAAGCTCGTCAACTTTCAAAATGTATTTTCCGACAGAAAGTGCCCTTTCCTCTGCAATCCGACACGGTATTCAGATCGAATATGATTGCTTTCGGATAGAGAAATTCCTGTTTATTCCGAAACGCTCCATAATTGCCAGTATTATGGACATGTAGCTTCCGAATTTAAAACTGCGGCAAAGAGTTCTATATGTTCTGGAGAACATACCTCCAGTCGTGAGCAACCGTGTTCTGCCCCTATGAAACGTGCAAATTGTGGAATTAAGAGACATCCCTCTTATAGCATCAAGTGTAAAAAACTAAACGAAGTTTCGAAAATCCGTTGTTACCCTTGCTGAAAGTTTTCTTATGCATAGTGTACGAGTAGCAGTCTTCCTGATATCAAATTGATTTGATTATATATGGTGAAAATAAGTTTTTAATGCTAATGTTCCTTTTTTCTTTTTGTATAGTACTCCGTCATTCCCTTTTTTGTAGACGGGTAAGAAATACATTATTATTATTATTATAGGGGCGAGTGTGGGACGTCAGAGGTCATGTCTTTAAAATTCTATGGGAAAAGGGAGGGCATTTATTCGAAACTGCGGAGGGCATGTCTTTGATAGCAGGGTGGCTACACTACTATCAACATAGGGCGCTTTGATTTAGTTCAACAATCTCTTCAGCAATCCCTGAAAGTTTCACCGCAATACCCTTAGCCTCAGTAGCACTACTAGCAGTAGTCGTGATTTTAGCATTTCTAATTACAATTCTAGCCTTTTATTTGTTATCGGCAATACATAACCTAACCTAACCTAGGTACCTTCTTTCCCCTAAACCCCAAAAAACTAATGTTTAAATACAGTTCCCGGATTGAAAAACCCCTTGTTTATTCAGCGTCTCATAAGAATTACCGGGTAATGCCTAATTTATCTTTGCTTTTCTCGAGTGGCTCTCTCGCGTGTTGCCTAGCTAATAGAACAGTACCCTTTTATATTACAATTCCAGCCTTATTTATGTAATCAGCAAGCTCAGAAACCCTTTGTTAACACATTTTTTGCGGAAATCAAACGCCTAAATGATATATCTAAATCTTTTAAATGGTATATCTCGTAGAAAATCTCAAAACTTATAATATAATCCTACCAGACCTAGTTAATTCAAGTGAAAGCACAAAATCTCTTACCGCTGAAGACTATAATCGTTAAACAGTTATTTCTGAATTAAACATTCATCGCTTGTCATGGAATTCTATTTAACTAATTTTCTAATCAAATTCAAGGAAACTAGCCTCACAGAAGCTTCTAACTCCTTATGCAAGAACTAGACAATTTGCTAAAAATCTATTTTTACTTGTACGCTTCTTTTTGTTTTGAGAATTAAAACCAGGTTTTCGTACCCTTAACCTTAATGCATCAGTAAGGGAACAGTAGATACCATTACCAGCATTAAAAGATAGCTCCATCTGCAAAAAAAGCGGAATTGGCATCTTTTTTTTCCAGAAAAGAGATCACGGATGTGTGCTTATTTTCTATTTTGGCATGGTTGCAGCAGTAGCTACAGCCTATTAAGAGCCAACCACAGCCCATAGTAACCAAAAGTTAAAAAACGTGCTTTGAAAAAAAATGCCTAGTTAGTAAAAAATTGCCGTCTGACACTGATTCAGGAATGGTAACTACTATTTCGGTTCATCTTAAAAGTAAAAGTTTATTGAAAAAAGAAATTAATGTTGATTTTAAAAAAAGCTTGAAACCCATTGAAAATAGCGTTAAATCGAAATAAAAAGTGCACCATTATAATCAGCATGGTCGAAAACCTCGTACATGGGAATTACAGCCCACACCTTGAACAATAAGGAAATTTACTTTTTTGCATGGGTAACACTGATCTGTCTCCAGTTTTTCCAGGGCTATTGGGTTACCAGAACGTCATAGAATGATGTTTAATTGCTCATTAAAAAGCCATTTTTCATATCTACGTGCTTTTTAAAAATTCCATCATCTGAAAGTGCCATATGGCACTAAAAATGGCTATTAGTATGCCCTTACTCAAGGGCCGGCGCTAGCGGGCTACCAGAACATCGCAGGAGATGTTTAATAGCTCATATAAAAGCTATTGCTCATATCTACGTTCTTCTTATACATTAACCAATCTGTAAGAGCCAAATAACACTAAAAGTTACACTTTTGGGCCCATTTCTCAAGTGGAAAAGCTGGGGCTAGTTGGCAACCAGAACTTCGTAGAGAGTTGTTTAATGGTTTATTTGAAAGCTATTGCTCATATCTATGTGATTTTTATCAATTTTACAATCCATAAGTGCCTTGTAGAACTAAAAACGGCACTTTTGGTGCCACTTCTTAAGAAGAAAAGCTTGGAAGTATAGAACAGTACCATAATAAATGTGGTCCAAAACCCTTAACTGGAGGCTTGCCCGTATACTTCCCATCCCAGGCCCCTTGTTAAGTTTCATAAATCATCTGCTCACCAGCAGGCTACTACAACATTAGCAAGGCCAGCAGGCTACCACATATACGGTTGGTAACGAACTGTAAGTAAGGTGCGACCCGGCTCAATTGTAACCGAAACTCTAAAAAACGGAATTTTGATACTAATAGATACATCGAAAGAATCGTGTTTTCATGCTGATCTTAAATATATAAGTTTCATCAAGTTTAGTCTTGCCCATCAACAGTTACGAATCTTACCCATCAAAAGTTAGTTTGCCTTATTTTCGAAAAAACGGGAAAAAATACCCTAAACGTCATAGAATCTGAATGAAAATCACACCATCAGATTTAGCGTATCAGATAATCCTACTGTAGAGGTTTCAAGGTTCTATCTGTCAAAATGTGGAATTTTGTATTTTTTTTGCCAGAAGAAAGATCGGGGAAGCGTGTTTATTTGTTTTTGGGTTTGTTTGTTTTTGGTTTTTTTCCCATGGGTGATCGTATTGACCCAGTGGTCCTATAATATTGCAAGAGGGCTCATTTGAACAGAAATTAAATGTTCTAGGGCTCTTTTTAAGTTACCAAAAAATTGGAGGGCAACTAGGCCCCCTTCCACGCTTATGTTTTCTCAAAACCACCGAATCAAAATTTTGAGATAGCCATTTTGTTCAGCATGGTCGAAAAATATAATAACTATGTCTCTTAGGATGGCTTAATCCCCCACAGTTCCCTGGGGAAGGGCTGCAAGTTATAAACTTTGCCCATTGTTTTACGTATAGTATTGGTTATAGGAGTAGAACCCTATCAGGAGGTCCGGGACGAACACCGTGCTGCCATCTACAATTTAGTTTAATGCTGACGGGACATAATTTATTCAAGGATTATCGATCGAGTCTAATGGGGGTCAAGATCAATCGATCTGTTGTTGTTGTTGTTTGGCCACGTGTAATGACATGAGGGATGATTTACATAATCGATGGGGGGATTATTGATTCACGAGCGTGGGGAATTATGAAACAATATGATCATAGAGTCCCTAGGGAGAAAGATTACGTAATCGCTCAATGACCTCTTTTTCCAAGGTCGATTTATTTGATGTTTTTCTCGGATGTCAACATCAAATTATGGATGTTTTATGGTTTTTGTCAGTGAGAATTTGAAAAACAGGAACTTTGTCACATATATGGATGTCAACAGCAATTCATGTCTGTTATATGGTTTTCTCACTGAGAATGAAAAAACAGGAATTTTCTCACTTGGATTTACATAATCGCTAGGGGAAATTATTGATTCACTAAGGGGGGAATTAAGAAACAAACATGTCTTCATTGTTGTTTGGTTAGCTTAACCTGAGAAATTGATTTACATAATCGATATGGAAATTATTGATTCATGCAGGGGGGGGATTAAGAAACAAACATGGCTTCATTGTTGAATTGTTAGAAGAGCC
The DNA here is from genome assembly GCF_049724085.1 of Artemia sp. Qi Xiang Cuo. Classification (NCBI taxonomy): domain Eukaryota; kingdom Metazoa; phylum Arthropoda; class Branchiopoda; order Anostraca; family Artemiidae; genus Artemia; species Artemia sp. Qi Xiang Cuo. The sequence goes on from NC_142811.1 coordinate 32,819,562, forward strand.
AGAGATTTTTATTTACATAATCGCTATGGATATTATTGATTCACGAAGGGGGGAATTAAGAAAAATTAAGGATTCTTTAATCTTAGGTCTGAGGGATAAACGTTCTTTAGGTCAGAGAGAAAAATTAATATACTATTTTTAAATAGGGCTTCACGAAGGGGGAATTAAGAAACATTAAGGCTTCTTTAATCTTAGGTCTGAGAGATAAACGTTCTTTAGGTCAGAGAGAAAAATTAATATTCTATTTTTAAATAGGGCTTCATTGATCTATAGTGTCATGAATTATAAATGACATCACTTGTTATCTTGGAATTATGTGGAAGTCTAAAGAGATAGAAATTCTATTTTTAAATACGACTTCACGGAGCTTTAAGTCGGAGAGATAAATTGATATTCTAACGAAACCATAATAGTTTAGCTAGGAAAATTTATGAGATGAAGAGATTAACGTAGGAAAGGGTTTCCTAGAAATTTGAAATGTGAAAGCACTGAGATGCCAAACAAAAGGAACACGATGAAATTACTTTTAGGGATTATTTGGGCGAAACGGTTTTAGACAGCTTATGGAATTATTTCGGCGAAACCGTTAGAGACGTTGATTTAAAAGATGATTTAAAAGATGATTTTTGAGTGTGGTCAAAAATCAAGTTCCATTGAACAGTGTTGTGAGGTCCCCTACCACAACCCCAAAGAGCCCCGATCGCCCTACCCCGATCCAAAGGGTTCCAATCCCCATACCCCAATCCAGAAGGACCCCCCCGTCCCCAAAGGTTCCCAGGGCTCCCCCCCGGCCCCCAGACCCTCAAAGGCCCCCCCCGGGCCCCCCAAAGGCACATCGAGCTCCCAAAAGACCACCGGGGTTCCAAAGGGCCCCCCCACCCTCCCCTCCCTCTCCCTCTCCTCCCCACTCCTCACCATCACCACCCCCTCCCCCTCCCCTCCTCCCCTCCCCTCCCCCTCCCCTCCTCCCCTCCCCTCCCCTCCCCCTACCCATTTTTTTAATGTTTTTTGTGCATTGAGACACAGAAGGGACACCCTCCCCCAAGGGTCCCCCAAACACCCTCCCCGGGCCCCCCAAAGAGTCCCCACTCCATTTTTTAAATACTTTTTTATGGCTTTATTATATCTTTTCTGAACAAGTTCCATTCATAATGTCATTCCGAAACACATTGTCCAACCTCAAAGAGTCCCCACCCCAATTTGTAAATACTTTCTTGAATTTTTTAACATGGTATTTTTTAACTTTTTACGTTCCGACCTTTCTCAAAGAGTCAAATTTAAAGTTCTATTCCACATATTTTCCCGGAACAAGAAAAGTCCCAAGACATAAAAAATTTAAAGTTCACTTCTAAATTTTTCCGTAGAAGATAGGAAAAGTTATACTATGATTGTGATTATTTTCTATGAAGATAAAAAATTTCACTTTAATTCTAAATTTTCTTAAATTCAGTTCTGACCATTCTCAAAGAGATGAAAAAAATTAAAGTTCTGTTCCAAATATTTCCCCGGAAAAAGAAAAGTTCAACTTCGATTCTGAATTTTCTCAATGAAAATGAAATAAGTTATTGATCATTTCTATTTTCCCAAAATAATATAAAATTTTCCACTTCAATTCAGATTTTTCTCAAACAGATTAAAAAATTTAAAATACTGTTCTAAATTTTTCATAGAAGATAGAAAAGATCAATTTCTAATCTGAATTTTATCAAAGAACATAATTCATTTCTAATTTCTCCAGATAAAATAAAAAGCTTCCACTTCAGTTTTAAGTTCACCAAGACATAAAAAATTTAAAGTTCAGTTCTAAATTTTTCTGTAGAAGATAGGAAAAGTTATACTATGATAGTGATTATTTTCCATGAAGATAAAAAGTTTCACTTTAATTCTAAATTTTTTTAAATTCAGTTCCGACTTTTCACATAGAGATGAAAAAATTTAAAGTTCTGTTCCAAATTTTTCATAGAATATTGGAAAAGTTATACTTTGATCGTGAATATTCAAGTTCTCTTCTGAATTTTACCAAAGAACACAATTCAATTCTAATTTCTCCAGAGAAAATAAAAAGCTGCCACTTCAGTTTTAAGTTCGCCATGACAAAAAATTTAAAGTTCAGTTCTAAATTTCTACATAGAAGATAGGAAAAGTTATACTATGATTGTGATTATTTTCTATGAAGATTAAAAGTTTCACTTCAATTTTAAATTTTCTCAAAGAAGTGAAGAAAAGTTCAATTTCGATTCTGAATTTTCTCAATGAAAATGAAATAAGCTATTGATCATTTCTATTTTAACAAAATAATATAAAAATTTTACACTTCAGTTCAGATTTTTCTCAAACAGATGAAAAAATTTAAAATACTGTTCTAAATTTTTCATAGAAGATAGAAAAGTTCTTGTTCTCTTCTTAATTTTACCAAAGAACATAATTCATTTCTAATTTCTCCAGAGAAAATAAAAAGTTTCCATATCACTTTTAAGTTTACCAAGACATAAAAATTTAAAGTTCAATTCTAAATTTTTCCATAGAAGATAGGAAAAGTTATACTATGATTGTGATTATTTTCCATGAAGATAAAAAGTTTCACTTTAATTCTAAATTTTCTTAAATTCAATTCCGACCTGTCTTAAAGAGATGAAAAAATTAAAGTTCTGTTCCAAATATTTTCCCGGAAAAAGTTCTAGTTCAATTTAAAATTTTCTCAACGAAGTGAAGAAAAGTTCAAGTTCTCTTCTGAACTTTACCAAATAACACACTTCAATTCTAATTTCTCCAGAGAAAATAAAAATCTTCCACTTCAGTTCTTTATTTCACAAAGACATAAAGAAATTTAAAGTTCAATTCTAATTTTTCGGTGGAAGATAGAAAAAGTAATACCATACTTGAGAATATTTTCACGGAAGATAAAAAGTTCTAGTTCAATTTAAAATTTTCTCAACGAAGTCAAGGAAAGTTCAAGTTCTCTTCTTCTAATTTCACCAGAGAAAATAAAAATATTCCACTTCAGTTCCTTATTTCACAAAGACATAAAGAAATTTAAAGTTCAATTCTAAATTTTTCGGTGGAAGATGGAAAAAGTAATACCATACTTGTGAATATTTTCATGGAAGATAAAAAGTTCTAGTTCAATTTAAAATTTTCTCAACGAAGTCAGGGAAAGTTCAAGTTCTCTTCTGAATTTTCTCAATGAAAAAGAAATTAGTCATTGATCATTTCTATTTTTCCAAATAATATAAAAATTTTCCACTTTAGTTCAGATCTGGCTCGAAGAGATGAAAAATTTAAATACTGTTCCAAATTTTTCACTGAAGATAAAAAAGTTAAAGTTCTCTTCGGAATTTTACCAAAGAACACATTTCAATTCTAATTTCTCCAGAGAAAATAAAAATCTTCCACTTCAGTTCTTTATTACACAAAGACAAAGAAATTTAAAGTTCAATTCTAAATTTTTCTGTGGAAGATAGAAAAATTAATACCATAATTGTGAATATTTTCATGGAAGATAAAAAAGTTCTAGTTCAATTTAAAATTTTCTCAACGAAGTGAAGAAAAGTTCTAGTTCTCTTTTAAACTTTACCAGGGAACACACTTCAATTCTAATTTCTCCAGAGAAAACAAAACTCTTCCACTTCAGTTCTTTATTTCACAAAGACAGACAGAAATTTAAAGTTCAAATCTTAATTTTTCGGTGGAAGATAGAAAAAGCAATACCATACTTGTGAATATTTTCACGGAAGATAAAAAGTTCTAGTTCAATTTTAAATTTTCTCAACGAAGTCAAGGGAAGTTCAAGTTCCCTTCTGAACTTTACCAAAGACCACGCTCCAATTCTAATTTCTCCAGAGACAACAAAAATCTTCCACTTCAGTTCTTTATTTCACAAAGAAATAAAGCAATTTAAAGTTCAATTCTAAATTTTTCGGTGGAAGATAGAAAAAGTAATACCATACTTGTGAATATTTTCACGGAAGAAAAAAAGTTCTAGTTCTATTTAAAATTTTCTCAACGAAGTGAAGAAGAATTCAATTTCTCTTCTGAATTTTACAAAAGAACACAATTCATTTATAATTTCACCAGAGAAAATAAAAATATTTCACTTCATTTATTTATTTCACAAAGACATAAAAAAATTTAAAGTTTAATTATAAATTTTTCGGTGGAAGATAGAAAAAGTAATACCATACATGTGAATATTTTCATGGAAGATAAAAAGTTCTAGTTCAATATTAAATTTTCTCAACGAAGTGAAGGAAAGTTCAAGTTATCTTCTGAATTTTCTCAAGGAAAAAGAAATTAGTCATTGATCATTTCTATTTTTCCAAATAATATAAAAATTTTCAACTTTAGTTCAGATATGGCTCGAAGATATGAAAAATTTAAAATACTGTTCCAAATTTTTCACTGAAGATAAAAAAAGTTCAAGTTCTCTTCGGAATTTTACCAAAGAACACAATTCAATTCTAATTTCTCCAGAGAAAATAAAAATCTTCCACTTCAGTTCTTTATTTCACAAAGACAATGAAATTTAAAGTTCAATTCTAAATTTTTCGGTGGAAGATAGAAAAAGTAATACCATACTTGTGAATATTTTCACAATGAATAGCTAGTTGAAACAGTTCATAAACATATTCAATTTGATCCTACGTTTTTATGTAATAAAGTAACATTGAACATTTTTTCTGATTTTGTATGTTTTTATAAGAAAATAGCCTGTCTTAAGCAAACTTAGCTACAGATAGTTGAAAATGTGCATAAATATCTTCATTTATATTCTATTTGGGTAGGTACTAAAGGAAAATTGAACATTTTTTCTGATTTTGTTTGTGTTTTCGCAATAAAATAGCTTGTCTTTATCAAACTTAGCAATAGCTATTTTAATCTATTCATAAATATATTCATTTCAGCCTAATAGCGTAGGTACTAAAGGAACATTGAACATTTTTTCTGAGTTTGTGTGTTTTCGCAAGAAAATAGCTTGTCTTTAGCAAACGTAGCCATAGATAGTTGAAACTCTGCATAAATATCTTCATTTCATCCTAATTGCGTAGGTACTAAAGTAAAATTGAACATTTTTTCTAATTTTGTGTGTTTTCGCAAGAAAACAGCTTGTCTTTAGCAAACTTAGCCATAGCTAGTTGAAACAGTTCATAAATATCTTCATTTTTATCATAATTGCGTAGGTACTAAAGGAAAATTGAACATTTTTTCTGATTTTGTGTGTTTTCGCAAGAAAATAGCTTGTCTTTAGCAAACTTAGTCATAGCTAGTTGAAACTCTGCATAAATATCTTCATTTTTTAGCCTAAGTGCGTAGGTACTAAAGGTACATTGAACATTTTTTCTGATTTTGTTTGTGTTTTTGCAAGAAAATAGCTTGTCTTTAGCAAACTTAGCCATAGTTATTTGAAACTCTGCATAAATATCTTCATTTAAGCCTAATTGCGTAGGTACTAAAGGAACATTGAACATTTTTCTGATTTTGTGTGTTTTCGCAAGAAAATAGCTTGTCTTTAGCAAACTTAGCCATAGATGAGTTGAAACTCTGCATAAATATCTTCACTTAAGCCTAATTGCGTAGGTACTAAAGGAATATCGAACATTTTTTCTGATTTTGTGTGTTTTTGCACGAAAATAGCTTGTCTTTAGCAAACTTAGCCATAGCTAGTTAAAACTGTGCATAAATATCTTCATTTTTAGCCTAATTGTGTAGGTACTAAAGGAATATTGAATATTTTTTCTGATTTTGTGTGTTTTTGTAAGAAAATAGCTTGTCTTTAGCAAACTTAGCCATAGCTAGTTAAAACTGTGCATAAATATCTTCATTTAAGCCTAATTGCGTAGGTACTAAAGGAACATTGAACTTTTTTTCTGATTTTGTATGTGTTTTTGCAAGAAAATATATTGTCTTTAGCAAACTTTGCCATAGCTAGAATATACTCTTCAAATCTAGAGTCTCTTTAGACTAATTGCGAAGTTTCGAACGGAACAGTTAACATTTTTCCTGAGTTTGTGTGTTTTCGCAATAAAATAGTTTGGCGTTAGCAAACTAAGACAGAGCTCGTAAAAACACGGCATAAACATTTTCATTTTTAGAATAAGTGCGTATGTACTAAAGGAACATTGAACATTTTACTTCTGATTTTGTGTGTTTTTGCAAGAAAATAGCTTGTCTTTAGCAAACTTAGCCATAGCTAGTTAAAACTCTGCATAAATATCTTCATTTAAGCCTAATTGCATAGGTACTAAAGGAACATTGAACATTTTTTCTGATTTTGTGTGTTTTCGCAAGAAAATAGCTTGTCTTTAGCAAACTTATCCATAGCTAGTTGAAACTCTGCATAAATAACTTATTTTTTAGCCTAATATCTAAGTTACAAATTTAACAATTAACTTTTCTTCTTATTTTGTGTGTTTTCGCAAGAAAATAGCTTGTCTTTAGCAAACTTAGCCATAGCTAGTTGAAACTCTGCATAAATATCTTCATTTTTAGTCTCACAAGTATGGTATTCATTTTTCTATCTCTCACCGAAAAATTTAGAATTGAACTTTAAATTTCTTTATGTCTTTGTGAAATAAAGAACTGAAGTGGAAGATTTTTGTTTTCTCTGGAGAAATTAGAATTGAAGTGTGTTCTTTGGTAAATTTCAGAAGAGAACTTGAACTTTACTTGACTTCGTTGAGAAAATTTTAAATTGAACTAGAACTTTTTATCTTCCGTGAAAATATTCACATGTATGGTATTACTTTTTCTATCTTCCACCGAAAAATTAGAATTGAACATTAAATTTCTTTATGTCTTTGTGAAATAAAGAACTGAAGTGGAAGATTTGGTTTTCTCTGGAGAAATTAGAATTGAAGTGTGTTTTTTGGTAAAGTTAAGAAGAGAACTTGAACTTTTTTTCACTTCGTTGAGAAAATTTTAAATTCAACTAGAACTTTTTATCTTCCGTGAAAATATTCACAAGTATGGTATTACTTTTTCTATCTTCCACCGAAAAATTTAGAATTGAACTTTAAATTTCATTGTCTTTGTGAAATAAAGAACTGAAGTGGAAGATTTTTATTTTCTCTGGAGAAATTAGAATTGAATTGTGTTCTTTGGTAAAATTCCGAAGAGAACTTGAACTTTTTTATCTTCAGTGCAAAATTTGGAACAGTATTTTAAATTTTTCATCTCTTCGAGCCATATCTGAACTAAAGTTGAAAATTTTTATATTATTTTGAAAAAATAGAAATGATCCATGACTAATTTCTTTTTCCTTGAGAAAATTCAGAAGAGAACTTGAACTTTCCTTCACTTCGTTGAGAAAATTTTAAATTGAACTAGAACTTTTTATCTTCCATGAAAATATTCACAAGTATGGTATTACTTTTTCTATCTTCCACCGAAAAATTTAGAATTGAACTTTAAATTTCTTTATGTCTTTGTGAAATAAGGAACTGAAGTGGAATATTTTTATTTTCTCTGGTGAAAATTAGAAGAAGAGAACTTGAACTTTCCTCAACCATGTAGACAAAAGTTTAAATTGAAGTGAAAAATTTTACCTTCCGCGAAAATATTCACAAGTATGGTTCTACTTTTTTTATCTTCCTCCAAAAAATGAGATAGTAACTTTAGGTTCCCTTATATCTTTTCAAAATAATTAACTGAAGTGGACGATTTTTGTTTTGTCCGGAGACCTTAGAAATGAAGTGTGTTCTTTGGTAAACTTCAGAAGAGAACTTGAACTTTTCTTTACTTCGTTGAGAAAATTTTAAATTGAACTAGAACTTTTTCCGGGAAAATATTTGGAACAGAACTTAAATTTTTTTCATCTCTTTGAGAAAGGTCGGACTTGAATTTAAGAAAATTTAGAATTAAAGTGAAACTTTTTATCTTCATGGAACATAATCACATTCATAGTATAACTATTCCTATCTTCTATGGAAAAATTTAAAATTGAACTTTAAATTTTTATGTCTTGGTAAACTTAAAAGTGATATTGAAACTTTTTATTTTCTCTGAAGAAATTAGAAATGAATTATGTTCTTTGATAAAATTCAGAAGAGAAAAAGAACTTTTCTATCTTCTATGAAAAATTTAGAACAGTATTTAAAATTTTTTCCTCTGTTTGAGAAAAATCTGAATTGAAGTGGAAAATTTTTATATTATTTTGGGAAAATAGAAATGATCAATAACTTATTTCATTTTCATTGAAAAAATTCAGAATTGAAGTTGAACTTTTCTTCACTTCCTTGAGAAAATTTAAAATTGAAGTGAAACTTTTAATCTTCATAGAAAATAATCACAATCATAGTATAACTTTTCCTATCTTCTATGTAGAAATTTAGAACTGAACTTTAAATTTTTTATGTCATGGCAAACTTAAAACTGAAGTGGCAGCTTTTTATTTTCTTTGGAGAAATTAGAATTGAATTGTGTTCTTTGGTAAAATTCAGAAGAGAACTTGAATATTCACGATCAAAGTATAACTTTTCCAATATTCTATGAAAAATTTGGAACAGAACTTTAAATTTTTTTCATCTCTATGTGAAAAGTCGGAACTGAATTTAAAAAAATTTAGAATTAAAGTGAAACTTTTTATCTTCATGGAAAATAATCACTATCATAGTATAACTTTTCCTATCTTCTACAGAAAAATTTAGAACTGAACTTTAAATTTTTTATGTCTTGGTGAACTTAAAACTGAAGTGGAAGCTTTTTATTTTCTCTGGAGAAATTAGAAATGAATTATGTTCTTTGATAAAATTCAGATTAGAACTTGATCTTTTCTATCTTCTATGAAAAATTTAGAACAGTATTTTAAATTTTTTCATCTGTTTGAGAAAAATCTGAATTGAAGTGGAAAATTTTATATTATTTTGGGAAAATAGAATTGATCAATAACTTATTTCATTTTCATTGAGAAAATTCAGAATCGAAGTTGAACTTTTCTTCTTCTGGGGAAATATTTGGAACAGAGCTTAACATTTTTTCATCTCTTTGAGAATGGTCGGAACTGAATTTAAGAAAATTCAGAATTAAACTGAAACTTTCTATCTTCATAGAAAATAATCACAATCAAAGTATAACTTTTCCAATCTTCAACGGAAAAATTTAGAACTGAACTTTAAATTTTTTATGTTTTGGGACTTTTCTTGTTCCGGGAAAATATGTGGAATAGAACTTTAAATTTGACTCTTTGAGAAAGGTCGGAACGTAAAAAGTTAAAAAATACCATGTTAAAAAATTCATGAAAGTATTTACAAATTGAGGTGGGGACTCTTTGAGTTTGGAAAATGGGTTTAGGAATGACATTATGAATGGAACTTGTAAAGAAGAGATATAATAAAGCCATAAAAAAGTATTAAAAAAATGGAGAGGGGACTCTTTAGGGGGCCCGGGGAGGGCGTTTGGGGGACCCTTGGGGGAGGGTGTCCCTTCTGTGTCTCAATGCACAAAAAATATTAAAAAAATGGGTAGGGGGAGGGGAGGGGAGGGGAGGAGGGGAGGGGGAGGGGAGGGGAGGAGGGGAGGGGGAGGGGGTGGTGACGGTGAGGAGTGGGGAGGAGAGGGAGAGGGAGGGGAGGGTGGGGGGGCCCTTTGGGACCCCGGTGGTCTTTTGGGAGCTCGATGTGCCTTTGGGGGGCCCGGGGTGGGCCTTTGAGGGTCTGGGGGCGGGTGGGAGCCCTGGGAACCTTTGGGGACCGGGGGGTCCTTCTGGATTGGGTAATGGGGATTGGAACCCTTTGGATCGGGGTAGGGCTATCGGGGCTCTTTGGGGTTGTGGTAGGGGACCTCACAACACTGTTCAATGGAACTTGTGTATTATAACAACCAAACTCAAAAATCATCTTTTAAATCATCTTTTAAATCAACGTCTCTAACGGTTTCGCCGAAATAATTCCATAAGCTGTCTAAAACCGTTTCGCCCAAATAATCCCTAAAAGTAATTTCATCGTGTTCCTTTTGTTTGGCATCTCAGTGCTTTCACATTTCAAATTTCTAGGAAACCCTTTCCTACGTTAATCTCTTCATCTCATAAATTTTCCTAGCTAAACTATTATGGTTTCGTTAGAATATCAATTTATCTCTCCAACTTAAAGCTCCGTGAAGTCGTATTTAAAAATAGAATTTCTATCTCTTTAGACTTCCACATAATTCCAAGATAACAAGTGATGTCATTTATAATTCATAACACTATAGATCAATGAAGCACTATTTAAAAATAGAATATTAATTTTTCTCTCTGACCTAAAGAACGTTTATCCCTCAGACCTAAGATTAAAGAAGCCTTAATGTTTCTTAATTCCCCCTTCGTGAAGCACTAATTAAAAATAGTATATTAATTTTTCTCTCTGACCTAAATAACGTTTATCCCACAGACCTAAGATTAAAGAAGCCTTAATTTTTCTTAATTCCCCCTTCGTGAATCAATAATTTCCATAGCGATTATGTAAATCAATTTCTCAGGCTAAGCTAACCAAACAACAATGAAGCCATGTTTGTTTCTTAATCCCCCCTTCATGAATCAATAATTTCCATAGCGATTATGTAAATCAATTTCTCAGGTTAAGCTAACCAAACAACAATGAAGCCATGTTTGTTTCTTAATTCCCCCTTCGTGAATCAATAATTTCCCCTAGCGATTATGTAAATCCAAGTGAGAAAATTCCTGTTTTTTCATTCTCACTGAGAAAACCATATAACAGACATGAATTGCTGTTGACATCCATAAATGTGACAAAGTTCCTGTTTTTCAAATTCTCACTGACAAAAACCATAAAACATCCATAATTTGATGTTGACAGCCGAGAAAAACATCAAATAAATCGACCTTGAAAAAAGAAGTCATTGAGTGATTACGTAATCTTTCCCCCTAGGGACTCTATGATCATATTGTTTCATAATTCCCCACGCTCGTGAATCAATAATCCCCCCATCGATTATGTAAATCATCCCTCATGTCATTACACGTGACCAAACAACAACAACAACAGATCGATTGACCTTGACCCCCATTAGACTCGATCGATAATCCTTGAATAAATTATGTCCCGTCAGCATTAAACTAAATTGTAGATGGCAGCACGGTGTTCGTCCCGGACCTCCTGATAGGGTTCTACTTATAGGGAAGTATACAGACATTTTAAGCGGGGTTTTTTTCATGTGGGGAGGGGGTTGTAGGGAGGGGAGATTACGTGGGATGATCTTTCCATGGGGGAATTTTTCATGGGTGAAGATAATTTTCCTGAAGGGGGTGCTGGATTTCCCAGCATTATTTAGAAAACAATTTGAAATTAAATAAAAAAACAAGTTTTTCAACTGAAAGTAAGGAGCAACATTAAAACTTAAAACAAACAGAAAATATTCCGTATATGAAAGGGGCTGTCACCTCCTCAACACCTCGCTCTTTACGCTAAGTTTTTTATTGTTTTAAAAAACAAAGTTGTGAGAAAGAGTCAAACTTTAGCGTAAAGAGCGAGGCGGTGAGGAGGGGACAGCCCATTTCATACACGGAATAATTTCTGTTCGTTTTAAGTTTTAATGTCGCTCCTTACTTTCAGTTAAAAATTCTTGTTTTTTTTTTAAATTGAATTATCATAGAGAGACGATTAATGGTCCATTTAAAAACTATTGCTCATATCTACGAGGTTTTTTTTTACATATTCTACCATCTGTTGGATTTCATAAATTTGAATGTTAAATAGTCCCTTGGGAGAAATCGCGGTAAAATTCTAGACAAGCTACATTTCGCTATCTTGAAAAGTGGTTAGATTACGAAAATAAAACTTTCAGTAATGATTCCAAGGCCAAAAACATACTCCAAAAAGGTATTGTCAAGCTACTATGTTAACCCTCTTCTGCTTTCTATGTCTTAAAAATTTCCTGCTTGACAGGTCAAACCTGTGTCCTATTGGAATTTTAACAAAACAACATTATACCTTAATTTTCAGTTTCGTTTTTTCTGGTTTTAGTTCTGAAAATTCAATTTCCACTATTTGACTAAGATTTTAAGCGATTTCAATGGTTTGTTCACAATTTAAGAAATGTATTAGAAGATCTGTGAAACCTCATAAATTGGGATTGAGCGAAGTTGTGAAGCTAAGAATACTTTTCTTGTACTTAATTTAAGTGGAAGATCTATTTTCCAAGCTTTGACTTTAATAAAACAAAGATTTTTAAGGGCAAAAAAGATCGGTGCCCTCTAGAGTGAGGAGAAGTGGAGTTAGGTACTTCAAAATACCTTCCTAGGACATATTTTACTCTGTAAATCCATCTCTGAAAGCTTCATTTTCCTAACCTAACCACTTTCCAAGATAGTTAAAAGTAGCTTGTCTAGAATTTCACTCAGATGTATTTGTTGAATAAGGTCAAATAAGTATGCTTTTGGTGATGACAAAATCCTCCATAGTCCCTATGAAAAATGCTATAAGTTACACAATTATGGACCAACAAAAACCAATAGACTAAATTGGATTAACAGAACTTGAATTTCAGTTAATAGAGCGTTAGACTTTGAATCAGAATGTCAAGGGTTGAAGTACTTATTGGAATTTTTTTTTTTAAATCACTGTTTTGTGCCTTCTATATGATTAGGTGGAGAAATTGTCTTTGATAAGGCTGATTACGGTAATTCTTAACCAATGCTGTGTTTTCTACTACGCCAAAACTCATGATTAACTGCCAAAGTTTGAGCGATTTTGAACTTTGTTTTTTCTCTGATAATTCAATATTATTTTAATTTGATGCACTTATTTTTAAACTTGTCAAGTATTTTCATTCATATGGGAATGAAAGTCATCCAGTTTCATAGTTTGCAACTACATTCCTAGTATATCACTACTCCATACCCCAACCCGTTGCTACTTAGGGTTTGAAGAATAGAAGGCATGTGGCTCTGGAACAACTCAAAGTTATATGCCAAAAGAAGGATTACTTATTACTTTATTTACATATTCAAACTGTTCACTTGTTTTACTATTTAATAGACAGGATAAAACTATTTGTAATGTATGTAGAGAAATCCTAACACTAAGAACCTATTTTTTCTGTGATATTTTTCTAGTTGTCAGGTTACACTCCAACTTCTAATTTTTGTTGCTATTCCACGCCTGTATGTCTAAAGTTTTTTGATGTTTAGCAGGGGGGATGTAAAGTGAACTAAGTTAGAGATAGGAAAATTTTGCTTAGGTTTTGACCACCTTGAAAATATTCTTCAGAAAAATAGTTATTCTTTCCTAACTGTCGAGGTTGTTCACCTTCAAAAATCGTGCAGACCATTTTCTGTAGCATGGATTTCTCAGCATTATTTGAAAAACTATTAGAAATTAAATGAAAAAATTAGTTTCTTCGGAAAGTAAGGAGCGACATTAAAGCTTAAAACAATCAGGAATTATTCCATATATGAGGGGCCTACCCCCCCTCCCCTAAAAAAGATCACTGCAGTGTTGCTTCTACATTCAGTTTAAACTAAAACGGGCAAAGATTAATTTAAAAAAAAAAAAAATTCCTGAGGGAAGTAAAGAGCTAAGTTGAAACTTAAAACGAACAAAAACTATTGCTTCACAGTCTAACTAACATATATCAATAAAACAAAGTACAAATAAAGCAGCTAATTATATTTCCCTGTGTTTGCAGGATTACACAAAACTAGCGCTTTACTGAAAACACAAAACAAGTTAGAAGTTTTGGTACAGTAAAAGCAAAGCGATTAAGGATACTTTTTACTGTGAAAAAATAAAGCATTTTTGGATTATTGCTTTATTCTTTTTTTTTTTGTTTTTTTTGTTTAACTTGATCACTTCAGCACAATGGCTGACTCCAATGATTGGGTCTCATTTTTGGTTCTGAAAAGGGCATTTAATCATTAGTTCGTAGACAAGTCCGAAGTGCAGCCATCTTGATGGTACTAGGACATTAAACTAGCTTTATAATTTGTATCGTAGCTTGAAATTCTCCTTTGTATAGAGAGAAATACCTGGATTTCCAGAATTCATAATATGTCTTATTTGACCTTCATTTCGAGTAATACTAAAGCGTATTTCTTACAATATAAAATTATATATTACATGCTATTGGTACTTTAGCTGGTGATATTAAAATTAGAAAAATTTCTCACGGGCCGAAAATTTTCTGGGGGTAAATGCTCTCGGGAAACTTCACATGGGGGGAATTTTCAGGTAAATTTTCCACGGAGGGGTTGGAATTGTTTGGGGGTATTTTTCCGTGAGGGGGGAAGGGTTCCGAGGGAAGAATTTACCATGAGGGAATTTTTGGCGGTGGAAACTTTCCTTCAGGGGTGGGGAATGGGGAGGAAGGAATTTCAGGTGACATTTTCGAAGGAGGGAGATTTCTACCATGACTTGATAACTTGATAAATGATTAGAAAGTAAATAAAAAAAAATCGAATGAAAGCAGGCTAAGGAGAATTTCCAGACAAAAGTGTCCGCAGGAAATTTTCCTGGGGAATTTTCAGCGAAAATGGAATTGTCAGGGGAGCATTTTTAAAGGAATTTTACGGGAAGAAAAATTTTCCATGGAGGGGAGTGGATTTTCCGGCATTATTTGAAAACAATCAGAAATTAAACTTCAAAAAAGTTTCTTCCACTGAAAGTAAGGAGCAAAACCAAAACTTCAAAAAACCTAAATTAATCAGGAAATGAGGGAGTTACCCCCTCCTCAATACCTTGGTATTTACGCCGAAGTTTCACTATTTGTCCCAGTTCTATCAAAACGACTCCTGAAACACAGGCATCCTTTGAATAGAATAAGAGGTTTTTTTTAATACTTAAAAAAAGGCAGCCAGAAGACCGAGGTGTGAAGATCGAAGTTTTATTGTTGCTTCTTACTTTCAGCTGAAAAAACGTGTTTTTTATGTATCTTATACAAAGTTAAACCAAAACTTGATTCCAAACACACTAACAAACAACACAATTAATGGTTTTAACTAAATCAACTTCCCATTCCTTTCATACAGTTCATTATGACCTCAAACTTGTTGGAATAAAAGCTATCAAAACATTCTTATAATAAAATGTAAGGCAAAACATGCTGTTAAGGTTATGCGGTACCCAAAACTTATTTCTCGAATTTCAATCTTTCTCTCTTGTCTGTGAATTGGTCAAAGTACATAGCTTCAATTATTGGCCTCTCCAGGGGACATAGTTATTAAGATTAATCAAGAATTTTCGGTTTGACTAGTAAGAAAAGTTGACATTTCAAATAAATCAGTTAAAGCAGGTTTGTCTGAACGAATGCATTGAACCTTGACAGAAAAAAAAAGTAAAAGAGGTGGAATTTTGATTGAACTGGGAATTTTATCAACTGACGAAAATTTCATAAGCAGGGAGAATCTTCCAAGGGGTAACCGTCTCGGGAGGGAATCAGGGGGGGGGGCATTAGCGAGAGGCTGTATATGCACAAACAACTAACAAAAATCAATGAAAGTTGAATTTAAAAGTGTTCTCTTTTGGTTGCGGACCGGGAAATTATCTGGATGCTATAAATACACAAGCAAATTGAAAATTGTCGTTGAAAATCAAATTCGAAAACGCATTTTTTCATTGGGTTTACCAATGAAAAAATTGGTAATTGGTAATTGTCCTATGATTTTTAATTACGTTTAAAAATTAGACTGGGGGATAAGCTGGGACACCATAAATACATAAACAGCTAAAATGCATGGTAACTTTGAAGAAAACCCTACCCGGATCTAATCCTAACCTCAATAGACAAGTTTTCATGACAAGGACCGTTAAGAAACGTATATTTAGGCACAGTATAGATTAATTGCATACATAAGTATAAATTAGTTCGGCTAGAAACTAACCTAGCTAGCCTAACCTGAATATGTGAGTTTTTTTTTGTCCATCAACTCGCTCAGGAATGATTCACAAATTGCCGTATTACTTGGCACTCTTCCGTCCACAATTTCAGGTAACAAAGGTTCCATATAAAATTGATGGTGCTTCGGAAACATTTTCCGTTGCAAGAAACTTTTGTCGCGGTTGATTTTTGCGACATGGGTTTCTCCTTTGCCGAAGTGAACAACGAAAAATCCTAGGTCGAGGTTGCAAAACTCCAGCTGTATCTGAACTTGATAAAAATGATCATGGTTCCCCTTTAAATGGACGCCGTTTTTATTATCGTGCAAAACGCCTTTATTTCTCTTAAGCCTTTATTTTTCTTCTTTGGATTCGGCCAGGACACTCATTCTAAAATGTAGAATACTTTTGAGAAATATGCGGGAGGGGAAGGGATTTACACTAGCCAGATACTATGAATATATAAAAAACTAAATTAATAAGAATTTTTGGGTAATTTTGAATAACAACCTTACCAGGGTCTTAACCTAACCTAAATTGAAAAAGTTAAAATTTTTGCAGTATATAAAAACTAATACCAGAATATACTTTCTTTGAAACAATGCATGCGGTTTTATTTATCCCTCGACTTGGCTAGAAATGGCTCACAGATTCCCATATTACGTGGTATCCATCCAAAAATTGGTTGGCAGCCTCTCGCTTTTTCAGTTTTCTGCTTGAGAATTCAAATACTGGATTGTAGCCTAAGTAAAATTGTGGACAATGTTAGATTTTTTTTTATTCAAAATTTTTAATATACAGTAGTTTTTTTGAATAAATTCCTTATAATAATTTTACTAAAGAAATTTGGGTGGACCAAGACGGGTATTATTGTTCATGTGGATGGAAGTTCTGCTTGACTCTGTCTTCTACGTGGCTGAAGCCGTCACGACCTCCACAGTAGTGTTTTCTGATGTTTAAACAAATTTTATGCGTCGACTGAAATATATTTAAACATTTTGTATAGTAAAAGAGGAAAATTACCATTAAAAATTGGTGAGAACAAAGCTTCTGGCAGTATTTGTTACCTACCATCCCCAACAATTTCCTCGCAAGACTCATGATACCCTGCCTCGCATTTTCCCCCTCTGTGTCGGTAGAAACTTGAACACAATATCTATACAGGTCCAGTAATTATGCTTTTGGGAATACCCCCTCCCACAGACCTCAAGACAAGGACTGTAAGCTAGGCAATTCGTTCATTGATTACACATAGTAAATGTTATTGAGAAAGGTATGCATGTTTGACCTTTACTTTCCAAAAAGACGAAGGATATTCAGGTGAGCCTTTCAGAGAATGTTGAGAAGAGCGTTGGACTAAATCAATACACGTTATTTGCATACGGGTTGTCAAAAGCCTGTAGTTCTGGAATTTCTGAGAATATTAATTTGGAACTTTCAGGAAATGATAAGCGATATGAACGACTGATTAAAATTTTTACTAAATAATCAAAGCTTGTCAAAAATTTTACTTACAATCCAATATCTGAATTCTCAAGCAGAAAACTGACAAATCGGGAAGCTACCAACCAATTTAGAAGTATTGGTACAGACACTGAAATGTAATTACCTTTTCTCGGCTAACCTGTCAATCAGGGTGGGTTACAGCACAGGAACTCAAAAAAGTGGAAAAATCAATCAAATGATAATTCCTGTGAACTGATTTTTAGCGTTTTTCGAGCAGGTAGGCTAAGATATTTTTAGGGACTAAAGTTTCTGAACTTAAATTGGAAAATTCTGCTCCGAAAAAAAAAATTACACTTCCTGATGACGTAAGTCTGATAATAACTGAATGTCTCTATATTAGGCCCAAACTGAAAAAAATTAAATGTTTTTTCTAAGATATCTTGGAAATTCGGTATTGGCTTTAGTTTTCTCTTGTTTATTCAAATCAATTATCCAAGTTCCACAAGTTATATCAAGGCCGCCAACATAATTATAAATAGTTTGGCCACACAAACTAAAAACGTTTATAATGGATGAGATAGGGCAATTCTTTTTAGCATCGATGGGCCTTAAATTAGATTGTTAATTAAGAGCTACTAATTTAGATGCTTGAGTATTTACCTATTAATCTGAAGGGTGGAGGTTCCATTCTTAGACCAGTAAATTTTGCATAAACTTGTTGAGTTTGTGGAAAAATGAAAACAAAGAAGAATAAACAGACTCCAATCTTGAAAGAATTGGCAATTATTTTTTCACCATCCTAAAAAAAATGCAGGTGCAATACCAATGTCTCTAGAAGCTTCAGATTTCAGGTTTTTCCTTTAGCCCTGTCAGAACCATCTACTACCCGCGTGTTTAGCTATGTGAATCTAACTAGACACTCTTCTAAATGCTAAAGTCGAAACTAAGTTTCAATCTTTGTTGCTCTAAGTAGGAAATTCACCACCATTTAAGAGTGGAAAATATGGCAAAGTGTGCGTTATAAGTAATAAGAATTGCACCTGTTAGAATTGTTTCGATGTGATTTTTTGGAATAGAGGAGTTTCAAATGTTTGCGGTATATTCAATAACAAGTTTAACATATGACTTGTAGACTCTTAGTTAGCCGGATGAAGAAACTCCAACTTTTTGATTTATCAAGCGCTTGTAATCACAAGTTACATCCTATGGGATAAACAAATCTTGCTGAAAAAGTTTCGTTCCAATTCTGCTAGTAAAACGGGCGTATTGCCCGTTTACTAGCGTTTACATAACTTAGAAGTTGGTTATGCTATGTAAATACTTCTTTAATGAATGTGTTTAACTATCCAAATTACGGTTCAGGAAAGTTTTTTTGGAGCTCTATGTACCACTGCATCCAATTTTACTAGGCTTGAAAAATTCCACGTTTGAGATCCTAATTTTGCGAAAAAAAAAATCTTCAAAAGATTAAGTAGTTAGAAATTTAATGGTCTCTCTGTTTATATTTTTCTTCTGGTCTTTTGCTGAAAAACTAATATTAATATATGCAAGAGCCAGACAAAGATGACCCCTTCTGCTACATCTGATAAACCACAATTGAAAATGGCCATTGGCTGTGGTAAAACTATTAACGACTCATTTCATTTGTTAGCTAAGGATTCAAAAACGGCATTAAAAAGTATTTTTCTTTTCTTTTTTTCTAGGACGGATCAATTACTTTCGAGGAATTTATTCGTGCTCTGTCTATCACCTCAAGAGGAAATTTAGACGAGAAATTGAAATGTGAGCCGTTCCCTTAAACCAATTTCAAGGAAGACAGTTTTCTAAAAGTTGTTCTTTCTTATGATCTACTTTGTTTAGAAATCACTTGTTCTCTTGCTTTTCCTTCTTCTTTTCTCGTGAATTGCTTTTCTATCTGTTTACAATTCAAATGGGTTCTAGTTTGGAATCTTAGGTATTCCGGATTCTCTTTGAATAAGGTTAAATGATTAACATTTTTTTAGCCTGAAAGCTATTTTTTAATTTTAGTTTGTTGAGGGAATTGTTTCAATATCTCTCTTTTTGACTTTTCTTATTATTTTTGTATGTTTCTGTTTCAATGCTTTCGTGATCTGTACACAAAATGTTAAAAACTAAAACATACAAGAATTATCATAAATATGACAAGGCTGCGAGGCGACAGCCCTCGCCGCTATGGGGTGCAGTTTATTGGGTGCTTTAATTAAAACTGTTGGGTGGGTATGCGAGCCCGATGCTAAGCTCGTCTAATTCCAAGCGAAAATAAATATAGGATTTTGTTGTAGGTTACATATTGTAGCCTTAAACCTTACGAAATAAAAAAAAAAAACTACAATTACCAACCGGCTATACTGGTTAAACTTTAATTGCCCGAAATTTTTTAACCTTAGCATAAAGAAGATGCGACAAAAAAGTTATTTGATATATATATAATTTTTATCTTTTGATAGTAAGTAAGGTATAAACTGCACACAAGTATAGTCTTGGAACTTATAAATATATAAAAGACTTTTCAATATCATAGACAGAACAACTGTCGCCAAATTTCTGATCTTACGATATTGTTTGTGTAATTCAGGTGAAAATTGTTGATCTATACCAGAAAATGCTGGGATAGCAGAGAAAGGCAGTCTATATAAAGGCAGTATATTATCTGTTTTGCTGTCTAAAACGAGTATTAGATATAACTAAAATGTTTTGATCAGCCTTGTCACAACTTCCTAAGACAGCCGATCTGGATTCTGTACATTCTATGTTTAAGTACTGGATATTTTTATAATTCAGGTAAAATTCCACTTCTGTAATTAAGGATTTGAGTGCAAATGTAAAAGTTTAATCCCGGCCAAAGTAGCTTTTCAACTGGGCCAGCATATCACTGAAAAATGCTTTGTTCTGGGAAGCAATCTCGATTACCTACTTTGCTTGACAGATTCATATCCTAGTTGCCTCTTTTTGTTCCTAAAGTTTACAGAGTTTAAAGGTAAAACTATGAAAAAGTAGACAGCACCAAGGCCATATTGCACACGGATACGTATGCAATATGGGAAATGAAACGATCTATAGTTTAAACCAGAATAAACAAAAGATAGGGCCGTGAAATAAAATATCATAATATTTCACTGATTATTGTATAAAAGAATATTGAGAGGCTGAAAATATATTTCCCTAGCATTTGCTTTTTCTTATTAAATATAAACCCAACTCATCTTCTCTCAGTGAAGACAAATTTTAAATTCAGAATACATTTAATTTTAACTTTAGACGTCACCTACTCTTTTTTCATTAAATAGCAGCCGAACTGGACACACTTCAAGTCACCATATACTACCAAAAACATTTACTTCTTTAAGCAGTTGCTTCTTTAAGCAGTTTGCCCCTATGTGTACTGGCGTTTTGTAAGTTTTCTTAAGGAAACCACTTTTGCGAGTAAACCATTTCCACAAAAGTTTCTTGTTTGAAATTTCCATAAGTAGCGATAATCTATTAAAAACAAAAACTAAAACAAAACAAACAAACAAGCAAAGAACAGACTATCTATTACTCCAAGTTTGGCTTATCCACACTTGGCTTATCCAGTCAAGAGGGTCGAGTTCTGCTACTTAAAGTCCTTAGTCTTTTATTTGTGAGCATGATTTTTTTTTTCTTGTACTAAAATAAGTGTCGTAAAAAGTAAAGGGAGGGCTGACTAATCTTACAATTTTCTAAATTATTAAAAAGTATCTTTCTTGTAAATTTAGATGAAAAAAAGAAAATCCCATGCTTGAGTCAAGAAAACTTAAGAATATGCCCAAAAATTGTTCAGAAATTCAATTTTTAAAGCAACTTGGGGGCTTATTGAAGGGAGGCGAGGGCTACGATGCGGAATGAAATGAATTCTTTCAAGAAATATTAAGGTTTATGTAAAAGCGACTTATAATAGATAGGATAGTCAACATACTACTGTTATGTCAGGAAGAAGGGCCACCTGTACTGGTACTGCTTCTATGAACAGAAATGGAATCTAATTTTAATAATAGCCCTATTGGAAACACTTCCTTTGCATAAATAGAAATTGAAAGCTTCATGGAAAAAGCTTTTACGACAATCAGGGTTTAGTGACTAAATAAAAAGAAAAAGTTTTTTCAACTGAAAGTAAGGAGCAAAATTATAGCTTGAAACGAACATAAAATACACTGTATTTAAGGGGGGCAGCACCTTTCTACACCCTCGCTTTTTACGCTAAAGTTTAATTTTCGATCACAATTCTTTCAGAAAGACTGCTCAAATACAAGGGCTGTTAAATTTGAATGGAAAGCAATTTCAAGAACTTTAAAACTTCTGCTTAAACAGCGAGGGTTGAGGAATGGGTAGCCCCCTCACATACGAAAAAAATTCTGCCCGTTTTAAGCTTTAATGTTGCTCTTTACTTTCAATTGAAAAATCTTAGTTTGTTATTTAATTTTTGACCACTTTCAAATCCTTCTAGGAAATCCCCGTCCCTCACTTCCCGTTTAATTTTTTTCTAGACAATGCTTTCCGGAAACTTTTCTCCCAGCAAAAATTCTCCCGTAGAAAATCCCCTACCAGAAAATCCGAATTTATCCAATAGCCTACACTATATGTGAATAATGAGCAAATTGCGTAACTTAAAGCCCTTTCCCCTTGGACTATGGGGGTCAAGTCGTCCCCAAAGACATAGCTATTAAACCTTTAAACGATGCTGAATCAAACGCTTATCTCACAATTCTGATCAGATGTCTTTGAGGAAAAAAGGGCGTAGGATGGTCTTTTTGGTTACTTAGAAACTGCACTAGAATTTTTTATTTTTCTTTTGCATGAGCCTTCTCTTGATCCCCTAGGACCTTTGGATCGATAATATAACCCCTGGGAAAAGAAATAAATGATAAAAATATTTAAGATCACTTAGGTTTTCGGTAATATCAGTAGAACCATATCATGAGGTCCGACGAGAACACCGTGCTGCTATCTACAATTGAGTCTGACTCTGATCCCACACCATATATGGGCATAGCCTCCCTAGGGGAAATGATTCCCCCTAGGTTACGCAATCAATTTCCGAGAAATTGATGGCGTAACCTAACCTAACCTCAGGAGGTCCGAACCCCACACCATATATGGGCATAGAGTCCCTAGGGAGAACACCTGTGCTGTCAGTCTGACGGGGCACCATATATGGGCATGGAATCCCCAGGGAGAACACCCTTCCGAGAAATTGATTGCGTAACCTAACCTAACCTCATGAGCTCGTGACGGGGCACCATATATGGGCATAGTCTCCTTAGGGGGAAATGGATTTCTGAGAAATTGATTGCGTAATCGAAGGGGAAGTGGATTTCCGAGAAATTGATTGCGTAATCGATTGGGAATTTTATTGATCCGATAACGGGAAACAAATCACGTGTCTCCTTCTAGGCCAATCAGAGGGCTGGTTACATATTAGCGGTGGAGGATTGCAGAGAATATAAGGAAAGGATTTTTGCCATAGTTTTTTTTATTAGTCTGTGAATAGAATTCAAAGGAGTGAGAAGACCAGTTTGACTTTACTCATTTGGATATATATTTTTGTTGATGATGATGACGAGTGGAATGTTTACCCTATTAGAAGTTGGTAGTGGAGTTGATGGCAATAATACAAGAGCACCAAACATTGCAGTGGAAATCATGAGAGGATCACGACTTTGTCTGGAATGGGATGAAGTATATGCAAGATATGTGATATCCTTGAGCAAATTTAAAATGGAGGATCAATTATGTTTCGCTGCAAAAGTTGATATAGCACATGTGAATAGACTTCAATGTGTTTTAAGTGCATTAGTGAAACATATCGAAGACAATAAACTGTATCGCTAATTGTACATGCTAAGTATTATTGTTGTAATTATTCAATAAAATTATTTCGAAATTGAAAATGTTCCCTTTCTTTTCTGGTTAGGTTAGAATGCTAGGGCTAACGAATCATGGTCAGTCTAGAGTCAGCAGTCAGAGTGAAAGGATTGAAAAATGAATAAATTTGAGAAAGAGAGAATTAGATCAAATCCAGTGTTTATGGAAAAACATTTGATTTTGGATGATGATTTTCTTGAGTTATCTCTTCAACGCAGGATATTCTCTCGGGGAAAACTTGACAATATAATGAAAACTGATTCCCCCTCCCCCATTGGACTATTGTATGAAGCTTTGTCGATGTGGCTCAAATGCTTACACTCAATTTATTGATATATTAATTGGAACAAAGCAGAATAATATCGTGGATACGCTTTTTAAAACATTGCCAATGGATTCAATGTAGATGGCTCCCCCACCATTCGAAAGAGGTGACGTCACAGAGTTACTCCTCTCTCATTCCTCCACCTTGAATTTATCCGTCGGCAGGGACGATCAGTTTCGTTTTAGCTGTGAGAGAGTCAAGTGACATCGGAAACCAAAAAAATGTTCTATAAATGTCCACTATGCATGTACACACTTGGTAGTTGGACTCAATGTGAGAATTGTACAATTTTTGATGGCTATAGTGAAAAGTGCAAATTATGTAATCCTTGTAAATTACATAGAGGCTATGCAGTACAAATTAAAGGATGTAATTCTTGTCTTGAAGAGATTTGTGAGTCCCACCCTAGAGGACATCTGTGTTCCAATTGTCACTATGATAAATGTGATCAGTGGGAGAATACTTACCCCGCTATGATTGGAAAGAATCCCAAACGTGATTTTAGTTTATTTCTACGAGATTGGTATCGTCGTGGATTTAAATTATTCTGGGAGGAGGAGCCAGGTCTGCGATTCAACTGTTGGGGTAACAAGACAATTTGGTTTCTACGTTATCGTTGTGACGACACTGTCTATTATGACTATAGACCAAGTGATTTTTATTTGGCAGTTACCGAAGGTGATTCACCATTTGAAAACACTGTATGTGATATTGCTTCAAATAGACAGATTGAAACTCGTGAACTTCATAATATGAATGCAAATAGTATCATTGACTATACAAAGAGATATGACAAGAGTGAAGTTACATTATACTGTAGAAAATGTGACCCTGACTTTGCAGTCAATCAAGATCAATATACAGTGAATCCAAATCATTTACCGGCATTAGTGGTTCACGACAGTTGCCTATACATCGATGAAGAAGAAATCTAAAGTGAATATTTAAAGACATTGTTGTATATATATGCATTTTATTAATAAAAAAATTCACAAAAATTTTTTAAGCACTTTACTCTTAGGGCACGGAAATCAATATTATATAGTTCTGAGAGGATATTTTCCACTAGAAAGTCGTTCAGACGTGGATTGTCACCATAAATGTGGAGAAACTGCTTGTAAGTATAGCCGCGACATCGGAACACATAATATAGTAGTGCATGGAAGCCACAGCTTTTAGTCGTTAGATCCTGCACCCTCTTCCGATTTTGAATAATAGTTTTCCCACTGCTCTCAATATAGTTGCTGATGTGGGGTGTGTAAAATGTATAGGGTAGCCCAAAAGGATCAAAAAATTCAATCGTCTTCATTGTTTGAAAGATGCACAGCCAATGACCCGTCAGCACAGTCGACGGACTGCTATTAACAATAATTAAGCTATTGTTTACGCTTTGAATTTTTCCAAGATAGTCTGAGGGCAGACAATAGGATTTATACTGTGACATGTAGGGATCCATATTAAATACATTGATTATTTGACTGGTGTTCATGGCGCAAAGTCTAGAAGAACAATGCCTTCTGGAGCGATTTCCTAATAGGTTTCATATTGATAGAGGGAGGTCAGGGCACTACTCTCAACCAACGGATCAGTAAAAGTACGCTCTAGATCCACAGTCGTCGTACGTACTATACTCATATCCAGAGTGCCAAACAGATCTAATACAATGATTACATGTGTTTTAGCTAACATTTCTTGGGTTATACCATTTTCAAATAGTTGCGAATCGTGATCTAGGGTTTGCATGGTCAACTCATACAAAGTTCTATAGGATTTATCAAAAGATAGATTGTAAAGTGGGATACCGTTTACTTTGCACACAAGAGATGAAAGTCCAAACATTTCAAATTTTTGTGGGAATCCAGTCCACGATCCTATTGTAATAGCGCTTTTTACAAATGCCAAAGTGAGTTTTGACGGAATTTCGCCATTGATAAAGGATGAATCGGTGAAGGTGCGTGACCCCATGGCAATATGTCGTTGATTGGTGATTTTATGAGGAACAAGTGGTTTAATATAATTTCCACGGGCTCTCAGTTTTTCCACTGCCAAAGCAACAGAACTCATGACTTGTTGTTTGCGTACATGAAGTATTGCGGAGGTGAGGGAGAGAGTCACATCAGGATCGGCAACGAGTTCTTTTCTCAATATGAAATTGGATGGTGCAAGCGTTAGTTTTATATCCACTTTAACATTGGGTGGTAGCCATTGGGGTATATTAAATATTTCATGATATATTTTTCCAACTAGATGTAATTTGCTAGTTGTAGCATTTTTAAGTGCATCTGTAATATCAGTATTAGTAATATATTCATATCCAATGGAGGTGCCTCTCAATTCCTTGTATCCTTGTATGACTTGGGTGTCATCAACATGAATTGCATATAGCTTGTATAATTTGAGAGATTGTTGCTTTTGCTCACCAGCGTGTCATTGATGTAGACACTGATTTGACGAAATAAATTATGTAATATATAATTTTCATTGGATATTCCATCAGCACGAACTGGCAATGTATTATCGGATTTCCGAACTTTGATTTGTAAATCTATAAATGTCGAAGACATGTCCATAAAGTAGTCTTCATTGGAATAAATTTGAAAATGAATTTTATCAGAGAGGGGTTGTTATGGATAAAATTGTTCATAGTATCCATACTTGACACTCACATCAAAATTTTCTGCATTGAATGGATTCAATGATGAGGTGATTGAAGGTTTAGAATCCTAATGCGATAGATAGGACATCTTGAGAGAAGAAATCTAGTTTCGATCTAATAAGTCCCTTCTTGGGGCTTCTTCTTCTTCTACTAGTGCTTACAGTACGTGTTAGCTTTTTCCTTCTTTTCTTTGTCAAGAGTGGTGATGTTTTTCGTTTCTGTCCTGAGTGGAGACTGATGAGCCACAGAGTGTTTATCTACATTTTTAAACCTTTTTCATTTTGCTTCAATTCCTCATCAAGGTTTTATATACTGGACCAAAGATTTTCTGGAGTACTTTTTTTTAAATCCTTGCAGGAGCCCCAATCAAATAGTGAAGAGGATAAAAAATAAATTGCGGCCGGTAAATGATATTTTCTAGCCAGAGGTAGTGAAGAGCGAAACAGCTTAGCAAACCAACTGCCAAGAACATAGCCAGACATTGTAGTACGCCCTTTGTAATAGTCCATTCCATTGCCCTATTGTCTTGGGCCAAGAGTATTAACATAGCAGTCAATATCAGGACAAGTGAATACCACTTTTCTATTATACATCTTGTTGTTGTTGAACAATTGGACGAAAATGGCATGTAATCACAGCCAAATCTTTTGAAATTGCTATTGGATCACCTAATTCAGTTCTTAGTGTTAACTGACAGAGTTCCAAATAGGAAGTGTTTACGGGAATATACTGAAGATGCTTTATATTGTAGTGGTCATTATGTTCTTAATTGGTTTTTCGTTCAAGAACTCGCAGGAGGGGAACATTTGAATTACCAACCCGAGATGTTTCCACAAATGAGGCGTAGAGAAATATACAAGTGTCCGTGGAGAAGGCAGGCGGGTAGTCAGCAAAAATGAAATTAGTGTTTCCGGCACTTTTACCGTTGATTATATTGAGCTTAAAGCCAAGAACATCCTTTAGGTTATCATTGAGAATAATCTTTTCATCGGCAATAGGTGACCTAATATAGATCTTGCCCTCCTCCTTTGAATAGTTGAAATGAAAAGCTCCTTTTTTACGAGCGGAAATTATTTTATTAATAGAACGACATAAATCATTCATACAGGTGAGTTCCTCGTAGGGTAATTCAATATATGGATAATTCATCCAATTGGTCTTTTGAATTTGTTCTTCATCACTTGAGGATGATGGTGGTGGCCAATCATAGGGTCTAATTTTTATTTCATATTTAGGATCTTTTCTCAGGATGTCGTAGGTATTTTTGAGAATACAGTCGACAGGAGCCACTTCATACTTTCCGTTAAATTTGATGGTGGGGGAGAGTTTCGTCTAAAAGTCATTTGTTCTATTCAAGTCATTGTACAGAGGATCAGAAACATTGGACATGAAAGTCACATAGAAATCATTGGGCATTGGTAATATCTTCAGTATTGACCCAAGAATCAAAATCAGAGTTGTATCCTAGCCAGCGAACAAGCAACTGTCTCTTGCCCCTACGAGTACGACTCTTTAATATCTTTTCAATTTGATAAATTTCACTAGTGTTTCTAACTTTTTGTAGTTCATATTCATAAAAACCGCCGAGAATCTCATCATCTTTGGTGTCTCACAGTCGATATGTTGTGAGTTCGGTGTCCAGAATTTTTGACACTTTAAAAAGTTCAGTGCTCCATAAATAATTCCCCTTTTCAAAAATATTGGTGGCTCTATTAATTCGAACAGTATCACCGACATAGAATCTCTTCTTCAAATTTTTTTTTTCTTTTTCACCATTGGAATATTGCTTTAGAAAAGCATCAAATGTATTTTCACTGCAATGAACTTCCCGAGGGCTTGAGTTGGACAATGATCGATGGGGTCGATGGTTATATATTCGCATGATTTTATTTAAATACTGAATAAAAGCAGATGTATTTTTCAGAGTACAATATCTTGAAAATAATAGACGAATCGTTCTTATCAATCTTTCAGCCAATGCAGCCTTTATTGGGCTGTGACTATGATAAAGTGTTGTATTATATTTCGATAGAACCTTTTGCACAAGCGGATTAACAAATTCGCTACCATAATCCGATTGAATCTTTCTATAGTAGTTCTGTTCAAGAATACTTTCAATGGCCTGATCAACTTCAACATCTCTCTTTGACTGTAATGGGATGGCGCAGGCATAGCGACTAAAGACACTGATTGCCACCAGAATATATTTGTAGGATGCATTGTGACGCCGTTGAAATGCATCTAAAGTTAAAGTCAGCATTATATGCAGAGGGAAAAAGGCTTTTGTTTGTCGATATTGTTTGCCACGAAACCTGTGATTTTGATGCAGTGTGTAACTCGGTTCATTGTCTTGATACTCTTTTACTTTTTTTTAATGTGCTGCCAGAAATAACTTTAGAAAGTTTTATGGGGGAACTTAGACATCTCGCTTGACCAATACTTTCATAGACATGTTTCAGAACGTCAACTATTTTGAACACAAAAACGTAGTGTAATGTCCACTCCCCTTTTGCACACTGGAGGGTGAATCAATGCGTCTTCGCCTTTGACTAGCAGTCACAGGTGTTATAAAATCATTGCTGCTGCTGCTGCTAGTATTTTCAAATATTGAATCATCTTCTTTTTTAAATGCTGTTGGTGTTGGTGCTGGTGTTGTTGGAGGACTATATTCTCTTAGTTTCTTTATAATTTGCTTATTGCCAATACGAATTTTGGGAAAGTTTGACGTATTTAAAAAGGTGTATAGATTATTGTCAAATGATAAAAGTCCTTTACAATTCGTCACAATATCACAAATTAAATCAACTAGATTATACCTTTTTCCCTGAATTATAATTTGTTTCCTTGTGCTGTCGACTTGAACTTGATGATCATCATCATCACCACCAGTTTCCAACATGAGATATGATAATACTCTTTTAATCTGTTCTCGATAGGTCACTGGCAATAGGTTTCCAATTTTCGATACAATTGAATTCAATTCCTTCTCCTTTGATTGCACAGAATCCTGAGGAGATGTTTCCCGTTTGGAGGGATCAGTGACGGTGACAGCGGTGGGTCTCTCCCGATAAGGTCTATGTTTGTCCACACGTCGCAATGCATCTTGAAGTAAACGCAGTTTTTTGTCATCGGCAATATTCTCATCATTAATGAATTTGCTTAGATTGTCTTCAAAATGTTCGACGGGCGAGAGGACAAGTTCAAATGGTGTCAATTTATAGGGTTTAGCCATTCTCTAGAGAAAACTGTTTACAAGTCCCGCAATTATTGGCAGTAAAAGTGTGAAAAAGCTACCGCCCGCTTGAAGGAGACGTTTTCTTTTAATTATTTTTCCCTTGTTTTTAAAAGCCAAGGCGCGTACAGTGGAACGATGTTAATTTGTCTGTTGTCTAACACCTTCTGGCAGTTGAACATTGCCCTCGGTTAAATTTAAATAAAGTTCAGATATTAGATTAATGAAATCATTGTCAACACCATTTTTGAGTATAGCCTTCCTGAGTGGAGGTTTTGAAGTGCCTAAAACGGAAAATAAATGCCGTTGTTCATGTAGTTTCTTCAGTATCATAATGCCAACTAATAGCCTTTTCTACTGTTAACCGGATGATATACTGTAATTTCTTTGTTGAAAATATCGGTGACTACACGTAGATCTTCGGGCGTGCTCTCATTAAGATCAGCAAAATGTAACCGTAGGGCTTATTAGTCACCTGAGTGTACGCTGACAGCAGAAATTTAGGGGCGCCGGGGTATATTTGCTTATTGAGAGTTATTAGCGAGCTGGAATCACTAACAACTCGATAGATAATATAGATGGTGCAACTTAATTCAAGGGTTTGCATGCATTTGTTCTGATGAAACAGATTGTGTAGAACTAGGGTTATGGAAATATGTTCATGATGAGAGCGAACGGTGAACAGCTGTAACATTTCCTGTGAGAACTGTTCAATAGATTCAGCCAAATCATCAATAATCAGCCACGAGTTCGGTTCAATACTATGGAAAACATCAAGTCCTCGTATGAATTGTATTGGTATGGTTGTGGCAATAGCTTTTATTTGATGGTAGGACTCTTGCCAAATACTATAGCAATAATAAATTTTATTTGGTTTTTCCACAAATATTTTCTTACAATTTTGAATTATTTTAGCTAAAAGTGTTGTTTTGCCGGACATTGATGGACCACACAGAAACGATCTGAAGGGTGTTTTAAATTGATACATGCTGCTGCTGCTGTTGACAACAGTCGGACTACAACTAACTGTAAATCATACGTGTCCAGTGAATAAGTAGTAGTAGTAGTAATAATTTTCACATAGATCTATCTAGTACGTTCACAAGAACAACAAAAACAATATTTCATGGTCATTTATTCAATATGAAAACACTATTTGTTCAACATGAACATCAACATAAGAATAACACTTGTTCAACAAGAACAACATAAACAATATTTCATGGTCATTTATTCGACATAAGAACTCTATTTGTTCAACATGAACAACGATAAAAATGACACTTTATGTACAACATTTATTAAAAAAAAAACACTTTTGTTCAAACATAAACATGAACAGCAAGAACAACAACAACACTTATTATCTTAAAACAAAACACTTTTTGTCCAGCATCACTTTTTGTTCATTAGCACACACATTGTATCGCCATTGTCGCGGATAGAACAGTACTGTTTCTGTACAACACATGAAAAAAACAAAAACAAAAAACACTTGGAACATGAACTTTAAAAAAAAATTAGCACAGTTGAACATTATGAATTTAAAATGGGGTTCCCCCCACCCCCCCCCACCCCCGGGGACCGCAGGGCCGAAGGCCGGCCGCGGGTGGGACCCCCCCCCCAGGAGCCGCGGGGCCGGCCGTGGGCGGGACCCCCCCCCCCCCCGGGCCGTAGTGGAAAAAACTGTATACAATAGTTGTCGTCACTACAGGTTAGGTTGGGTTGGGTTAGTGGTTGGGTTTAGGTTAGGTTGGGTTAGGGTGAGGTTGGGTTAGGTTAGTTAATTTATGAAAGGTTAGTGGTTAGTGGTTGAGTTAGTGGTTAGGTTAATTTATCCAGACCAAGTTGATTGCGATAGTCTATGCATTCAACTCGGTCTGAAATACGGTAGTGGCCATGTGGCAGTACACTTACACCAATCTCGAGCACATAGACTTTGTAAGATATACACGACATTGCATTCTTTTCCACTCTTACAGTATAATTTCTATACTATAGAGAGCGAATTGCAAGCACTTGCGCTCTCGGCACAAGGCTACTTTTTACACAGTCTCTGTACACGCTCATGTTGAAATTGCTCTTTACAAAATGTGTAGGCACCCCTTTACACGCCTGCTTTACATCCCCATTATGTGTTTCTGCGCAATAAACTTTAGGACCCGGGAACACCCCCCAGGATATCAAATCGCTCCCCGTCTCTGATTTTAACATTAGTAGTTGGTTGGGGGCTTGACGTTTCACCAACTCGGGGTAGAGGGACATATTCCAGTTGGTGAAATCCATCCGCGAGTGGATATGTTCCCCATTTTCTAAATCTCCCAATAAATCCTTGGTTTTTACCTTTAACAGCAGATAATCTGTATCCCCATAATAAACTTGAACCTCACCCTCCCTTGGCCATTGCAATTTGCACCCATTGTAAAAAAAAGAAAACAGAAGCTTTTTGGAAATTTCCAGCACTGAACTACCTCCCGCTATATTCTTGTTAAGCACAACATTTCTCTTTTTCCTGTGTAGAAGAACCATGCCAGCCTCAATGCTCGTGAACGTTATAAAATTAGGGTCGGCAATAATCCGTGCACACTCTTGGGGGCAGGTTACGACATCGCAACGAGATCTGTTGCGCTTTCACACATTTTGCCAAACACTGAATTTAGAATGAGTTTGTACATTTCCTTCTCTACTTTACTGTTTGCCCGAGAGCGTTTATCAACAAAAGTGTCGATAAACGTCTTTAAGTATGGTTTCTGATTAAATTGCAGGACCCTATGTATTTTGGTGATCTTGAAACCATTGTTCACCATCCAGTGTAAAAGCACATGGTGAACATCGATATTCTCCTTAGGGTCCAAATCTGCAATCAGTTTTTGCTTAGAGGGGGTCCAGTGCTTCCCCATATCCTCTACCAATGATCGATTGTAGGGGCTCAGTGAGTCCCTGCTCACTGGTCGATTGATACAGGTAAAAACAAAATCTCTGACTGAATCATGAAGCGCCAGTGGAATTTGCCCGTCAATTACAAAGAATCATCCTTGTGGCCCATTGTCCTCGACGGTGGTAATATCGGGGAACTCACAAGGATTCTCAAGCTATTGATAGTTACCGAACGGCAAAGAGTAGTGAGACATTGCCGAGGGGTACAATGAGTTCATGTCCAAGAACACTGCATTTGACTTTGCACCGGTGTTTTGACCGCTTGGATCGGTTGACAAGACGCGATCCCCATGAAAAACATACCCTCCCCTCATTGATCTTTCTACAAAAAGGTGTTGATCCACGTCGGTGATTAGACCTATTTCCTCCCTACTACTTTTTAAAATCAAGTCCATCACTAAATGCGGCGTGGAAAAATAATAACCTGTATCTAGTCCAACCTCTGTATGGATTTTGTTTGTGTCCTTATAGACTATACCCAATAGAATTATATCTTCACTTGTCAAGTAAAGTCAACAATAATTCCACCCAGTTTTATACTTTTTGTTCGCCCATACCTTCTTGGCAAACTCATATTCCTCGTATTTGCATTCACTGTTGGTGAGTGAATTATAGAAAGCTTTAATTGGAGGTAGTTTCACCTCGCTTAAGCGAGCGCCAGAGCAGTAATAGTCTTATGCATA
Source organism: Artemia sp. Qi Xiang Cuo (assembly GCF_049724085.1). Classification (NCBI taxonomy): domain Eukaryota; kingdom Metazoa; phylum Arthropoda; class Branchiopoda; order Anostraca; family Artemiidae; genus Artemia; species Artemia sp. Qi Xiang Cuo. The sequence goes on from NC_142811.1 coordinate 32,852,545, forward strand.
TACACCTTTACAGATCAATAGGTCATACATTTAACTTTCGGGAAAGTGCTGTTTAAGCAAAGGAAAACTATTAAAATTGTCGCTTTTCTGCACTTGACTCAATGCCTTGGAAAAAAACAAAAGGAATCTAAAAACCTGATTTTATTCCAGCACGTATGCCCATTATTTACTACCTACTATTTCAGCTCGAGAAGCAACAATTTCTCGGCCGATTTGGGAATGATGCTATAGGTAAATGAATTATTTACCCATGGACTATCTACTCCCCCTCCCTCCCTGTGCATACGTGCCAGTGTCGGTAAAATAAATTTTAAATCATAATTTGCATTTTGAATAAAAACTGGGATAAAAAACTGTTGGTTACATGATTGATTCGCTACCCCTCTAAAACTACTACCTCCAGAGGATATTTCCTGCCACAAGTGATTATGGTCTCTGACTTTCCCCTTACCTCCTCTTTTTCCTTTAGTCCCTTTCCCCTTATCCCTCTCTTCAAACTCCCCCTTACAAACCCAACATATTTTTTGATTTTTAATCGCGAGACGATCCTCTGCAGACAACACCATAGGGTAATGCGTATTTCTCAAACGAGAAATAGCGCCATTAGCGGTGCCAATTAATTTAGTCAGTGCCTTGACCATGAACTCTCCCTCATCCAGTGTTTCTACTATTTCTAACAACTACATTGTGTTAGAACTGTCTCTTTGGGCGTGTGCATAGGACACTGCAATAGTTTAATGTTCTTTGATTCGGGTTGGAAGTCGAGGATCGTTCACTTCACCAGCCTTGCCTCACAGTCCAACAAGATTTTGTTGTTCTGGAGGAGGGTGTTTTGAAATTTTTTGAAACGTAAAATGGCCCTATCCCCCGAAACCGTTTCCACTGACTGGTAGCCATGCATTCTACAGTGCTTCATATGATTTTACAACTTTAATTCTGTCCAAAATCGAGACAGGCATGTCGGACAGTAGAAACGTACCCCCTAGTCATACCCTCCTCTAGAGCAATACTAACTTATGTGCTTGGATTAAAATTGCATATTTAATGGGCTTGGCCACTAGATGGTGCTGTTTAGAAAAGCAACTCCCAGCATTTGACAAATTTCATTAACAGAACCCTTACTCGGAAAACCACTCCCTTCTTTTCAGAACAAACCCCATCTTCAAATTCAGTTTCATACTGAACCACAGTAACGCCAATATTTAAATGACCATTGGCCCTTTCAAAAATATCAATGGACCTAAGCGTTACTGGGTATTTTCCCTCTAAACAAGTGAAATCTGCAATGGGAAAATTCGACCCCACCCCTCCTTCCCATGTACAGCCCAGTGATCTAAATTCGTCTTGGTAGCGTCATATGCTAGAGGCTGAAATGCTGATATGAGGAAAGCGTACTTGAAACATTTTTGACGTGTTTCAAAACAGATCCGCTGGACACATTGACAACCTACTAAATCTGAATTATATTTTAAAACTATTGACCCCTCAGACCCTGCCCCCCCCCCCCTCTTAAAATAAAATCTTTCTTAAATTTACAAATATTAACACTTAAATTTTCAACATAAAGAACTACAGAGCCGCTCCCATTTTCATTATAATTCTCGAGATGCGCAATAATATGACCTATCCACTCGGAAAAAGCACCCTCAAAATTCTCTAAATTTGGATAAATCACACGCATCTCGGAGTGTACATAATGGTGGTAAACTTTACTTTTTCCCTCATTTAAATAAAACACCTTTAAAACAATTGAAACCTTAAATGAATCCCTACCACCCCAAATTTGAATTTGGCTCTCCAGCAGTGCTCAAATTCTATCTAAATAGTCAGTCACAATTTCTACGGGGTCAAACACAAAATTACCACACAAAAGCGAATTAAATGGGTTCCCAAAGGTTGCAGTGTAGACAACTATTGTATTTAAAATTGTGTTTGATAGCTGAAATTCGGGAAATGGTGTCAATTGGATATTACCCCCCTCCCCCACCCCTTCTTCTTGTATATTATCAACACCCCTCCCCCACATTGTTCAATAATAGGGCTATGGGAAGCCACTTCATTCAATTGAAGTGGAACTATGTTATCGGAGGCTAGAGGAGGAGGGTTCCCTGTTAATTCCCGAGTAAAATCGTCTAAAAGCTGCAAGGTGTTTGGACTCAGCAAAGGTAAGTCCCCCTGCTCAACTGTGCTAATATCAACATTTAAAAGAAAATCACTTAAAAAATCATCAATATTGACATGAATTTCGTTAACAATACCATTCCAAGTTGAATTGTTTGAGGGCTCCATAGGCACGTCCTCTCCTTCTCCAACTGACGAGCAGGGGGGAGATGGTGAGTATGGAACCAGGACAACCTATAAATGAAAAATAGCTTATTTTCAAAGTGTCTAAATCACCCTATTTTGAAAAAATTGGATTATTATTGCTTAAAAACACGCTTAGTAGTAGCATTTACTTCTCTCTCTACTCTACTCTATATATATATTCTGAAAGTTCCACCTTAGCGAAAATCTAAAGGATGACATAGAAGGTTTTGATTTTGTTCAAACAATCCCCTCAATTTCCACTATTGAATGCCCCCCTCCGACCCAGCCCCGGGCCAGCGGGCCCCGCAGCGCTTCCCGTGGCGGCCGCCCTCTCCCCTGTATACGATTATTGACCTGATTTAAAAAGGGGGGAACAATTTTTCTTTTAATATCTTTGACAGGCTTTGACTGAATGACCGACTGATGAAATCAGTCGAGTGTTGGAAGACCGAATCATTAAAACTATAAGATTCAATTGCGAAAAATAGGATTCTGCTTTGACTTAAAAGAATCTAGTCAATCTATGATCAGTAATTGACAACACTATAAATTAACTAAAAATATTATTATGAGATACCAACAGTTTATGGATACAGTGGGCCAGAGAAAATAGGAAAGATTAGAAAAAAGAGTGGTTTTCTTTGAAAACCAAAAAAAAACAAAAAAAAACATCACATTCTGATATCTCTGAGGCAAGGGAGGTGAGCAGAGAAATTTAAAACAATGGTTGGGTCGGAGGGTTAATATTTTAATGTCTCAGAGACACACACATACTTTTACAGCGCGATGAAAAATGGGTTTGTTGTTGTTTTTCGCATATTTCTATAAGTTAGGCAAAAAAAAATGCTCACATTTTTATATCCCGTCTGCAGTTTTGTGTCTGAAACCGCAGGTGAAGCATGCTGGAAGGAAACCTCCTGACCTTGTGTAGGTGGCGCAACGATGTCATGGGCTTGAGGGGTTGGAGCACTGGGGCTTGCCATCATGTGTGCAGCCGTCCAATCTCTTTTCAGTTTTCTGACAGCGACATCAGGCTGAGCGACAGCTCGATGGTCAGGGGCTCGCGTTGAGGATGTAGCTTGCGCAGGCAGCGTTGGTCTTGAATAGCCAACCTCCCTTGCCCTCTTAGGTGGAGGGGGGCAATACATTCTTCATAATTTTGCTTAAAAGAAGAGAAAAAAAGTTAGTATCGAAATAATTTTCCCCCTTTTTCACAGAATAAAAAATTAGTACCCCCTATCCATCAATTTGTCTAGAAGGCATTTATCACAAAGAAGTCCCCCTCCTAAGCATTTTCAGTAAAGCAAAAGGTGAAATTTGCCAGATATGCCCCTATTTTTACCATTTGGAAATTTTTTTTTGTTTTAAATGTTTCCCGTCTCTAGGCTTTAAAATAGAAAAAAAAATTGTTAACCCAGCAGCTTATAGGCCTAAATTTACGATCTTTGATGTAAATGGTATTCAATTTACACATAATAAAGCTATCTTTTTCTTAGAAACCCCCGGCCCTCATACTGCCTAACGCGAAGAAACAGTTTTGTTTTTTCACTTTACAATTATGGCGATAGAATTGAGGCATGACCCCTTCCCCCTTTTTACATAATGTCCTAAAAAATACTGTTAGACCATAATTTTGGAAATAACTTGTTTCACTCTTACGTAGAATATAGAATTCCAATGTCCTAAATATCTATATTAATTTTGCAGACAATTTGTTCTCAGTTATTTCAGACACCACAGAATTACGCAAAGCATTGAAACCTAGATTGGATAAACTGCTAACGTAAACAAACAGGAAGTGCTTTAAAAAGGGTGACAACTAATTATAACCTTGCGGGAAGCTTATGTCAAACCAGAGTGGCTTAATGCCTAAGAGTTGACGGATGGTGTCTGTCGATTTTAGCTAGAAATATAGAAAGCCTGAATTTTATCGAAAAAAGGGAATTTTTTCTATTGCAAGAATTAAAGTCATATACATAGGAGGGGTTTTGAGGGGGGGGGGGGTTAGGTTTAGGTGGTAAAATGAACATATTTTACATTTTCTAGTGAGTATAAAGATAGCATAGTGGATTTTGTATTAGAGTGGGAGGGGGGATTTATCTAAATATACTGGAGGGTGACCAAGGAAAATAATTTTATTTTGAAAATAAAAAATGAAAATGTACTAAAACAGAACTCACATTGTAAATGGATGTTGCCAAGGCTTCTAACTCATCAATAATATTCTTTGCTATATCCATTGTGTCACAGTACTTTCTGATAATTTAATCACAATGCATGTCCGTTATATATGAAATCTCAAGGGCAAATTGTGATGTAATGGGGGAAACCATATGTAAGCAACCCTCTGATTGGCTTAGAATGAGATGTAATCTACTCTCTGATTGGCCTAGAAGGAGACACGTGATTTGTTTCCCATTCCTGGATCACAACATTCCCAATCGATTACGCAATCAATTTCTCAGAAATTCACTTCCCCTTCGATTACGCAATCAATTTCTCAGAAATCCATTTCCCCTAGGGAGTCTATGTTCATATATGGTGCCCCGTCACGAGCCCATGAGGCTAGGTTAGGTTACGCAATCAATTTCTCGGAAACGTGTTCTCCCTGGGGATTCCATGCCCATATATGGTGCCCCGTCGGACTGACAGCACTGGTGTTCTCCCTAGGGACTCTATGCCCATATATGGTGTGGGGTTCGGACCTCCTGAGGTTAGATTAGGTTACGCAATCAATTTCTCAGAAATCCATTTCCCCTAGGGAGTCTATGCCCATATATGGTGTGGGATCAGAGTCAGACTCAATTGTAGATGGCAGCACGGTGTTCTCGTCGGACCTCATGATAGGGTTCTACTGGTGTCAAGTTTCCCCCATAAGAAAATAAGGAAAGTTTTCTCAGGATCGTAACTTTTGACAAGTAACATTATAATTTTATATATTTGAAATCAGCATAAAAAGTTAATTCTTTTGTTGTATCAAGTGTTATGAATAGTATCAATGTAATCAATAGGTGAATTGTTATCAATATCGATTTTTTAGAGTTTCGATTCTTATTTGACCGAGTTGCTCCTTATTTACAGTGCGCTACCATGAACTGTTTAAAATGGGACAAAAGATGAATGTGGCAAAAGACAAAATGACTATGGTGCTCATTATACGGCAAAGTATTATACGGCAGTAGTAATTAACATTGGTATCACAGAAGAAGCTTTTCAACGCAATTTCTTACTACAAGGACAACAGTAGTATTGGTACAATATAAGGTAGCGGGGTGTCTCCCCATATAGCTATAACGATAAGTAGCGGGGTGTCCCCCATATAGCTATAACGATAAGTAGCGGGGTGTCTCCCCATGTAGCTGCTATAATATAAGGTAGCAGGGTGTCCTCCCATATAGCTATAATAATAAGTAGCGGGGTGTCTCCCCATATAGCTATAACGATAAGTAGTGGGATGTCTCCCCATATAGCTATAACGATAAGTAGCGGGGTGTTTCCCCATATAGCTATAACGATAAGTAGTGGGCAGTCCCTCCATATAGCTATAATGCTTCCGAGCAGAGAGGTAGCCAATGTAGCTATAATATATTCGAGCAGAGTGTCCCACCATATAGCTATAATATTTAAAAGCAGGGTGTCCCACCATATAGCTTTAATATTTACAAGCAGAGTGTCTCACCATATGTGGATAAAAAAAGCCCGATACCGAGTTAGTATCTCAGTCAATAAGTTGAATTTGATTAGCTTAAATTATTTCAAATTGGAAAAATAAACGTTCAAATACTGTGAAAATGAGTAGTTTCACGCTAATACACCTCGAAGGAGCCGACAGTGATATTGTGAAGACAAGGGCCCCCAATGTAGCAGTTGAAATTGGAAAGGATTCTCGACTAACATTTGAGTGGGATGCGATGTTTGGCAGACACGTTATATCATTGAGTAAATTTAAGTCAGATGAACAATTATGCTTTGCTGCAAAAGTGAATATAATATATTTGTCACAACTACAGCAGGGATTGAATGCTATTAGGAAGCACATTGAGGAAAATAGATTGACTCGCCAAACGCAAAGAGAGTGAAAATATATTCTTTTATTACATTTCTGTCAATAAAAATGTTTTTTGTATAATGTTTTTTTTTATTAGACACTCTAGATGATCATTTACTTCACTCTCTCTCTCTCTATGGTGGGTGGTGGTGGTGGTAGTGGTGTCCAATAGGTATTGAGATTATGCACAAAGTAGAAACTTCCAATTGTTAATTTAGTCTATAGTTGGTAGTGGGAGTATCAAGAATGATTGGATTAGACAAACAGAGGATCTTACGGAATCTAATCAAATTGTAAAAATTCTTATTGTTAGATAATGACTTTTTTGGAATTATCTCTTCAACGGAAAATATTTTCTCTAGAAATACTTAACTGTATAATGGGATCTGATTCTCCATCCTTGGATTATTGTATGAAGCTTATACACTGCAAATCACATGCATTTACTCAATTTATTGATATATTAATTGAAACGAAGCAAAATGACATCGTGATTCTGCTTTTAACCACTACCTAGAAATTCATTCTTTAAAACAGTAGGAAACAAGTTTCTGTGACGATGTTCGATTACTCCTCCTCCTCCTAGAAGAAAATGTTATTTTGTTTTTATTGATTTTGAGTCAGTTTCTTTTTGGCAGTGAGAGGGACAATATCGGAAAAATGTATCATACATGTTCACTATTTTTATATACATTGGGCAGCTGGTCTTCATGTGAGAACTGTACTACATTTGATGACTATAATGAAAAGTGTAGACTATGCAATCCGTGTAAATTGCATAAAGGATATGCTGTACAAATTAAGGACTGTAATACCTGTCTTGAAGAGACTTGTGACTCTCATCCTAAAGGATATCTATGCTCCAATTGTCATTTTGATAAGTGTGACCAGTGGAAAAATACTTACCCTGGTATGATTGGAAAAAACTCTAAGCATGACTTCAGTTTATTTCTAAGGGACTGGTATCGTCACGGTTTTAAATTGTATTGAGAAGAAGAATTTGGAGCACGTTTCAATTGTAAAAACATGAAGAGAGTATGGTTCCTGCGTCATCGTTGTGAGGACAATGCAAGTAATGATTATAAACCTAGCGATTTTTATTTGGCTGTGACAGAAAGTGATTCTTCATATGAGAATATTGTGTGCGACATTACTTCCAATAATCAGATAGAAACAGGTGAATTTTTCAATATGAATCGTACTAGTATCATTGACTTCACAAAAAGATTTAATAAAAATAAAGTTACAATATATTGTGGAAAATGTGACCCTGACTTTGCACAACAGGGTCAGTACAAGTTGAATCCAAATGATCTGCCACCACTAATCGTTGTCGACGACGATGACTGTGATGTGATGACAATCTAAATGACTATGAAGAAGAAGAAATCTAAACAAATGAAGAAAATAGACTTTTTTATAGTGCAAATATATTTTATTAATAAACAAATTCACATAAATTTTTAAAACACTTTATTCTTAGGGCACTGAAATCAATACTATACAGGTCTGAAAGGGTATTTTCTACTAGAAAGTCATTCAAACGAGGGCTGTGTACATAAATGTTGAGGAATTTATTGAAAGTATAGTCACGACATCAAAAATGAAATAAAGTAATGTATAAAAACCGCAGCTTTTGGTTGATAAATCTTGTACTTACATCCAATTTTGAATAATCGTTTTCCCACTTCCTTCAAGGTAGTTTTTGATGTGTGGTGTGTAGAATGCATATGGTAGACCAAGAGGATCAAAAAATTCTATATTCTTCGCTGTTTGACAGATGCATAGCTAATGACCCGTCTGCACAGTCTATAGACTACTATTAACAATGCTAATGGTTTTATCAGCGGTATGAATATAATCAAGGAAATCTGAGGGTATACAATAGGATTTGTATTTGGACATAAAAGGATCCATGTTAAATACATTGATTATTTGATTGGTGTTCATGGTGCCAAGTCTAAAAGAACACTACCATCGGGGGTAATTTCCAAGTAGGTTTCAAATTGATTGAGTGAGAATAATGTTACACTCTCTGTCAATGGTTTGTCAAAGATACACTCCAAACGTACAGTACCCGTTCGGACAATACTCATATCTTGAGTACCAGACAAGTCCAAAACAATGATACCATGACTTTTTGCGAACATTGAATCGGTAAAACCATTTTCATATAGTTGAGAATCTCGATCTAGGGATTGCATTGTCAACTCATATAGGGTTCTATAGGATTTAGCAAAGGACAAATTGTAGAGAGGAATTCCATTTACTTTACATACAAGAGAGGAAAGTCCAAATAATTCAAATTCATGTGGCGAGCTTGTCCACTTTCCTATGGCACTGGCACTTTTTACAAAAGCCAAGGCAAGTTTCGATGGAATTTCACCATTGATAAATGAAGAATCGGTGTAGGTACTTGATCCATTAGCAATATGACGTTGATTGGCGATTGTGTGAGGAGCAAGCAGTTTGATATTATTTTTAGAGGCTCTTAGTATTTGAGCAGTCCAAGTAACAGAATGAATGACCGGTTGTTTTCGTACATGAAGTATTGCTGAGGTGAGATTGACAGTAGCATCGGGTGCTGCATCAAGTTTTTTTCTCAATATGAAATTGGATGGTGCAAGTTGTAACTTTATATCAATTTTAAAATCGGGGAACATCCATTGGGACATTTCAAATATATCATTTTGGAGCCTACCAACTAAATAGCGACCTTTATAGATTGCTAAAGTTAGTTCATCGCCAGTATTAGCATTTGTTTAACTATCATAGCATATTGACAGAACTCTCAAGGTCTTAAATTTCATGGTGTTAATAAATATATATTGTATGTAACTAGCAAAGTTTAATAAGTTTTTGCTGGTGCTCACCAATGTTCCATTTATGTAGACACATATTTGTTTAAATAAATTGTGTAGTTTACCATTCTCATAGGATAGTCCATCGACGTTGGAGGGAGGTGAAATGTCAGACTTTTTCCTCAGCACAACTTTTAAATAGATAAATGTGGATGATAAATCTATGAAGTAATCTTCATTGGAATAAATTTGAAAATGTATGTTTTCAGAGAGAGGTCGCTGTGGATATAATTGTTCATAGTACCCGTGCTTTACACTGACGTCCAAACTTTCTGCGTTGAAAAGATTTAGAGATTTGGGGACTGTGGGATGATACTCCCTGTGGGGTAGATATGCCATCTAGGAAAATAAATCCTTTTTCGATCTAACAATTTTTCTTCTTGGTTTCCTTTTCTTACTTTTCTTTGACAAGAGTGATGATGTCTTTCACTTCTGACCTAAGTAGAGACTGATGAGTGAAGAGATGTTTCTCCTCCTTTAAAACCTTTTCCACTTTGTTTCAATCACTCGCCAAGGGATCGTGCGCTGGAACTGAGATTTTTGAAACACTTTCTTTAAAATCTTTACCATCCCCCCCAATCGTGTAGCATAGAGGATGCAAAATCTGCAGCAACCGGCGCAATATTTTTTCTAGCCAGCGGTATTGCAGAACGAAACAGCTTAGCAAACCAACTGCCAAGACCATAGCCCGACATTGACGAACGGTCTTTATAATAGTCCATTCCATGACCCAATTGTCATGGCTGGAGAGCAGTAACATAGCAATAAATATCATGGCATACAAATATATTTTTTCTATTAGCCATTTTGTTGTTGTTGTTGTTGTCAAATAGGTCAAAAATGAAGTTTAATCACGGCGAAACCTTTCGTTATTGCTAGAGGATCACCTACTTCACTTCTTATTGTTAACTGACAGAGTTCCAAATACGAAGTGCTTACATGAACATACTGAAGGTGCTTTATATTATAGTGATGAACATGCTCATGGGTCGTTTTTCGTTCAAGAACACGCAGGTGGGGGACATTTGAATTAACAACTCTTGATGTTTCCACAAAGGACGCGTAGAGAAATATGCAAGAGTCCGAGGCGAGACCAGGTGGATAATCAGCAAAAATAACTTGATCCATCCCGCTAACAGTTCCAGCGTTTTCCCTATTAATCATATTCTGTTTAAAGCCAAGAATATCTATCAGATTATCATCGAGATGAATCAGTTCAGTGTCAACGGGTGAGGTAATGTAAATCCTATCATGTTCCATTGAATAACTAAAATGAAAGGTGTATCATTCCTGCGATATGAGATTTTTCTATTAACTGCATGAGACAAGTCCGCCATAGTGCCATGTTCTTTTTATTTAAACGTAGCATCTGGGTATTTACTAGATTTAAGTGGTTCAACCAACTCAAAGTCGACAAAGAGTGACCAATCCAAAGGTGTAATTTTTATCCCATATACACGATCTTTTCTCAGGATATCATAGGTTTTGAGAATGCAGTCGACAAGAGCCACTTCATACTTTCCGTTATCAAATTTGATGCTGGGGGAGAGTTTCGTCCAAAAATCACTAGTTTTATTCAAATCATTGTAGAGAGGATCGGAGACATTGGACATAAAGGTTACATAAAAATCATTGGGCATTGTCAATATCTTCAACACTGATCCAAGAATCAAAATCAGAGTTGTATCCTAGCCAACGAACAAGCAACTGTTTCATGCCCCTGTGAGTACGAGTCTTTAATATCTTTTCAATCTGATAGATTCAGGTGTTTTTAAATTTTTGTAATTCATAATCATAAAAGCCACCAAGAATCTCATCATCTTTCATGTCACGTAGACGATACGTTATGGGTGTAGTGTCTAAGAGTTTGGAGACTTTAAAAAGTTCAATGAACCAAAAGTAATTACCCTTTTCAAAAACATTAGTAGTTCGATTGATTCGAACAATATCACCAACATTGAATTTCTTCTTTTTCTTTTCATTACCAACACCATCACCATTGGAATACTGTTTACGAAAAGTGTCAAATGTGTTGACATCATGATGAACGTCTGTTGGGGTTGAGTTGGACAGGGATCGATGTGGATGTTGATTAGAAATCAACATGATTTTATCCAAATTATGAATAAAAGCAGCAGTATTTTTCAGTGTGTAATATCTTAAAATTAAAAGTCGAATAGTTCTTATCAATCGTTCGGCCAATGGTGCCTTTATTGGACTATGACTATGATAGAGGATTGTAATATATTTCAGTAGAACCTTCTTTACATGGGGATTAACAAATTCACTACCCCGATCCGTTTGAATCTTCTTATAGCAATCCTGTTCAAGGATGATTTCAAGAGCTTTAGCAACTTCTTCGCCGCTCTTTGACCGCAGTGGAATGGCATATGCATAGTGACTAAAAACACTGATTGCAAGTAGAATGTACTTGTAGGGGTGATTGTGACGCCGTTGAATCTCATTTTGAGTCAAAAAATGTGCTTGTAATATTTGTAATGGGGAAAAGGCTTTAGTTTTTCGATAGTGACTACCACGGACTCTACGATTACGTTGTAGAATGTAACTTGATTCATTCTGTAGATACTCTACCGCCCGATTCTTTTCAAGTCAAGTGACTTGAGCATGTGTGGTGGGTGAACTTAAACTTCCTACTGCACCAATATTCTCATAAACATGTTTCAATGCTTCAACCATTTTGAACGTAAACACGTAGTGAAGAGTCCGCTGGCCATTTGCATACTAACAGATGATGGCGAGGAAGAAGCAGTGATATTTAGACGTCTTCGCTTGAGTCCCCCCCCCATCACTCTTGTCAAATCATTGCCACTTGGCGTGCTAGTATTTTCCAAAAATGATTTAAAACATCTTTTGATATTTTACTAAATTCCTTTAATCGTTTTAAAACATATTTATTGGCAGTAAGGCTTTTGGGAAAGTTTGATGAGTTTAAAAATGTATGCAGGTGACTGTCAAATGATACAAGTCTTTTACGATCCGTGACCAAATCTGATAATAAATCAAGTAGAATATAGGTCTTGCCATGGATTACAAGCTGATTCCCTCTGGCATCAATTTGAAAATGTTCACTGTCATTGAGATATGTCAAGAGTCTTTTACACTGTTCACGATAGGAATGTGGCATAAGATCTGCAAAACTTGTCAGAACTTTAGACAAATCTCCTTCTTCTTTTGGTATTTTCGTTGTTGTTGTTGATGATGACGATGATGATGATGAAGTCATTTCCTTATTGTGATCAATGACATTTACTTTGAGTGGTCTCTCACGATAGGGCTTGTGTTTGTCGACTCGGCGAAGCGCATTTTGAAGCAGAATTAATTTTTCATCGTCGGCAATTGGCTGATTGTTAATGAATTTATTGAGATTGTCTCGAACTGTTCCTTTGGCGAAAGGGCGAGTTCAATTGGAGTCAATTTATATGGTTTGGCCATTCTCTCTCTCTCTAGAGAAAACTGTTTACAATTCCTGCAATGATTGGCAGTAAAAATGTAATAAAGTTACCACCCGCTTGAAGAAGTCGTTTTCTTTTAAAATCGATTCCTTTATTTTTGCTTGCCGCTGATGCTAGGGAGCGTACAAGGGGACGATGTTGCTTTGTCTGTTGCTTAACACCTTCTGGCAGTTGAAAATTGCCTTTACCTAGATTTAAACAAAGTTCAGATACGAGATTAATGAATTCTCTGTCGACACCATGTTTGAGTATGGCCTTCCTAAGTCGCGGTTTTGAATTACCTAGGACTGTGAATAAATGTCGTTGTTCATGTAGTTTCTTCAGTGTCACGATTGCAACTAACGACCTTTTTTACTGTCCACCGGCAGATATACAGTAATTTCATTGTCACAAATATTGGTGACTACCCGTAAATTGTCGGGTGTTTTCTTATTCAGGTCCCACTGAATATATCTGTAGGGTTTATTGGTAGTCTGATTATAGACTAAGAGCAGAAATTTTGGTTTACCTGAATACACATACTGGTACAATTTTCTTAGTGAACGGTAATCAAGAACGGCTCTGAAGATAAAGTAGTAGGTGCGATTCAAAGCGAGTATTCTCATACACTAGTTCTGCTGAAAGAAATTGAGTAGAACTAGGGTTACGGAGATTCGTTGATGATGAGATCGGACAGTGAACAATTGTATCATCTCCTTAGACCATTCTTCAATGGACTCAGCCAGATCGTCAATAATCAACCAAGAGTTTGATTTAATACTGTTGAAAATTTCAAGTCCATGTATGAATTTCGTGTCTGGGACAATAGTTTTTATTCTATCATAGGATTATTGCTAAACACTGTAGCAATAGTAAATTTTAGTTGGATGTTCTAAAAACATTTTATTACGATTTTGAATTATTTTTGTTAAAAATGTCGTTTTGCCGGACATTGATGGTCTGCAGAGAAACGATCTAAATGGAGTTTTAAATTGATACACTGCTTGCATCGATATCAAAACACAACTGACTGCAGATTGCATCATTCCCTTCAATAAATAATAGTAGTAATTTCCCTAATCATATTCGAAAAGAAGAAGAAGAACAAGAAAACATTTTTTAAGAGTGATAAAAGTTTTTTTATTTACAGAATAAAAATATCACTACAAAAAACAACTACTACATGTTTGATTAATACATACACACACACATAAAGAAAAAACACGAAAAAGGCACTATCACATAACAAATTAAAAAAAAGACACTAAAAAAGCACTTATCACAACTGGAAAAAGGGGTCCCCCCACCCCCTGGAAGGGTCGCGGCGGCCGCTAGTGGCGGCCAGCCGAAGGCCACTACCCCCCCCCCCCCAGGGCCGGCCCTAGGTGAGGGGCCAAAAAACAATTTGAACACTTTTATTTACAAAAAAAAAACAAACGACTCTGCCTTGCTAAAAAAAAACTGCTGAGTTGGGGAAAAAAACTACTGCTGAATTGTGAAAAAAAAATAATGTTGAATTGGGAAAAAAAATATCTATTAAAAAAAAAGAATCCCACCACCCAACCATTTACTATTTAATTTTTTCCCGACCGAGGCGATGTCTAAAATCTCGACACATACTTCGGTCAGAAGTTAAATAATGTCCATGGGGTAGCACCTTCACACCATCCGCACACACATAGACTTTATCTGACACGGGACAAATGGCTATTTTATCCACTAAAACTGTAGTTTTTAAATTTTAAAGAGCGAATCGCCATGACTTTTGCTCTTGGAACTAAACTACTTTCTACACAGTTTCTGTATACATTCATGTCGAAATTCTTATTCACGTAGTGTCTAGGAACCCCTTTGCAGACTTTTTTGATTACCTCGTTGTGTGTTTGCACACAGTACACCTTCGGACCTGCAAGTAATCCACTGGAAATCAAGTAACTTCCCGTCTCTGATTTTAACATTAATAACTGATTTGAGGCCTGACGCTTCACTAACTCCGGGTAAATGGACTAGTCCCAATTGGTTAAGTCCATTCAAGAGCTAATGTGCACACCTTTTTCCAAATCTTCCAATAAATTCGCGGTTCTAACTTATAGCAAAAGTGAATCAGTATCCCCATACTATACTTGAACTTCTCCCTCCCCCGGCCATTGGCACCTACACACATCGTAATAGAATGACAACATGAGTTTTTTTGATATTTCGGTTATTGCGCTGCCAGCTGCAATATTTTTATTTAGAATTACATTTCTTTTTTTCTATTCAAGAGGACCATATTCGAGTCTATGGTGGTGAATGATGTGAAGTATGGATCGGCAACGATTCGAGCACGTTCTTTTGGGCCAGTCACAACGACTTCAATTACGTACACTCTCACACATCTTACCGAAGGCTTAGTTCAAAATGAGTTTAAACATTTCCTTTTCAACCTTTGTTTTCGCTTCGGAATGTTTACCGACAAAAGTGTCAATAAACGTTTTCAAATAGGGTTTCTGGTCAAATTGGAGGGCTCTATGTACTCTTGTGACGTTGAAACCGTTGGCTACCATCTACCGCAAAAGAACGTGATTTACAACGATATTCTCTTTCGGATGAAGGTTAGCGATAAGTTTTAGTTTTGAAGGTGTCCAGTGTAAATCACCATGCTCTACGTTCGAAATTTTGTATGGACTCAAAGAGTCCCTAGTCACCGCTCTGTTTATGCACGGGAAAACAGAATCCTTCACCGAGTCATGATGCTCCACGGGTATTTCACCATCGATTTCAAAAAAACCATCCCCGCGGTCCATTCTCCTCAACATTGGCAATGTTGGGGAAATCTGAAGCACGAGTATCGTTAAGCCATTTATAATTTCCACACGGCAAAGAGCAGTGAGACATTGCCAACCGATAGAGGGAGTTCATTTCTAAGAAAACTGCATCCGACTTTACACCGGTGTCTTGTCCAGTTGGATCAGTTTCAAGGATACGATCTCCATGAAAACATACCCTCCCCTCATTGATCTCTCTACAAATAGATGCTGATCCACGTCGGTGATCAAGCCTGTTTCCTCTCTACTGATTTTAAGAATTAAAACCATCACCAAATGAGGAGTGGAAAAATAATAACCTAAATCCAACCCAAATTCCTCATAGATTTTATCCGTGTTCTTACACACAATATCCAGCAACGTCAATACATCACTTGCCAGGTAAAACCTACAATAACCCCACCCGTTTTTACACCCTCCCTTAGCCCAAACCCTCTTGGCAAAGTCATAGTCGACTTGGTGCATTGACAATCGTAAAGTGAATCGTAGAATGAGGTGATGGACGGCAATTGTTCCTCAGAAATCCTCGCGGTGGAGTTGTAGTAGTCATACGGATATTTGCCCTTACACGTTAATAAATCATACATTTGACCGTCTGAAAAGTGCTGTTTAAGGAAGTGTAACCTAAGGAGGGGAAACTATTAAAATCGTCACTTTTCTGTACTTCAATGAGTTGTCTTAGGCATTTGGGGAAGAAGCTAAAGGAGTCTAAAAAACGGATCTTTTTAATGCAAAATTTATTGTTATCTATTATTTGTCATATGAATTCTAAGAGCAGCAGCTTTTCAGACGATTTGGGTATGATATTATATTAAAAAGAACCATCTACCCATGCGCCATCTACAACTTCGACTCGTTGCAATCGTGCCAATGCCGGTAAAATAAATTTCAGGTTATAGCTGGAATTGTGTATATAGCCAGGTAGAAACAATTGTTGACTAACGTTTAAATTACATGATTGATGGGCCACTCCACGAAAATTGCTCAATCCCGATACAATCGGGTTGCCCAAATGATCGTGGTCGCGGACCATCCCTTTACCCCCTTTCCCTCTTTCCCATTACCCTAAAAAATTCCCCCTTACGAACCCAACATATTTCTTCAGTTTTAAAGGCCAACTCGTCCTCTGGTGATAGAGTCATTGGATAGGATGTATTTCGCAGCCGTGATATCGATTTATTTGCTGTTTTAATGAGTGCTATCATGGCTGAGATCATACAATCCTCACCACCCAATCTCTCAACTATCTCTACCAATTATATGGAATTACACGAGTCTCTTTGTGCGTGAGCATAAGAGAATGCTATGACCTCACGTTTTTTTTAACAAGATTTGAATTCAATGGATCATACACATCTATGAGAGCGGCTTCGCAGTCTAAGGCCACCTTATCGCTCTGTTGGAGTGAATTTTGAAAGTTCTTAAATTGCAAGATGGCTCTGTCACCGCTAACCGTTTGCACAGATTGACATCCGTGACGCTTGCAATGCTTCATATGATTGTTTAACATAATTTCTGACCGGAATCTAGAAAGGCATTATTGACAATAGAAACATTCCCACCTCCCCTTTTTACCCTCCCCCAGAACCAGACTTATTTTTAGTATTGAAAAAATGTCCAATTGAATCGGGATCACTGGCTGGCTTGTAAAGAAGCCAAACCCAATGTTCCACTGATTCAACGGACGGAGCCCTCACTGGAAATATAACCCCCTTTTTGCGGTCACCCCCCTCAAATTCTGTTTCATATTGTAGCACAGTAACACCAATTTTTAAATGTGCATTAGCCCTCTCAAAAACAGTTATCCCATTAAGTGTTACTGGATATTGATCATTTAAACAATTAAAATCTACTTTAGGGAAATTTGGACTCCCATTAACTGCATAAATGTCCAACAGTGTCTTACAAGCTTCCTTTTACAGAGGCTTGTGATCTGCCACAAGAAATGCATATTTGAATCATTGAAGCCCTGTATCAAAATTGAAGCGTTGTACACCTTTACACCCCTTTAAATCTTCCTTATATTTTGCCCCCACCGCCCCACTCCGGCGGCCTCCCCTTAAAATAAAATTCTTTTTAAATTTACCACCATTAATATCCAAACTCCCAATAAATAAAACCACCGACCCACTACCCACCTCAGTAAAATTATCCAATTTTGTTACTATATTATCAACCCATTTCATAAAAACACCCTAAAAATTATTCAGGTCCGGATGAAGTGATAGCATTTCAGTACGTAAATAACGCTCATACAACTCATCCGCCTTTTCATTGAAATAAATTATTTTTTGTGCGATGGCAGCCTCAATCCCATCCCTCCCACCACCCTCCCGAATCACTCTTTCAAGAAGGGCTCGAATCTAGCCCACGTAGGAGTGTACTATGTCTACCGGATCCGTTATGATCCTACCTGATGTTAGTGAATTAAATGGATCCTCAAACTCAGCCCTATAAACATACAAATTGTGCAAGACAGAGTCAACTAAATTAAAATCGGACATGACAGAGGGCGTTACAGGGATTTCATGTCCTCCACCAATTTGTTCAATGATTAGGATGTTACGTGGTGTCGAATTCCCCAACTCACTCAACAAACACTCGAGTGTATCAGGATTGAGACGATCAGACCATTCGAGGGTAGCTGGTTGATCCATACCCCCTGTAGATGTACTTGGTACATTAATGTAACTATCTCCTATATTCGGAGGAACCACACTACAACTATCATCACCAAAATCATCGATTAACAACTGTTCAATCCATTCCTCTGACTCGACATGGAAATCATCTTCGAGTTGTAATGGTGGTGATAATAATGGTATCACCTTGTTATCAAATAGATTATTGTTCCTTAGGTTTGTTGCTGGTGAGAGTTCCTGTACATTTATCTAAAAAATGAATGTGAAGTTATTTTTTCTTTTACCAGAAAAAGAATATTTAAATTGTCTGTGTGTGTGTGTGTGTGTGTGTGTGTGTGTGTGTGTGTGTGTGTGTGTGTGTGTGTGTGTGTGTGTGTGTGTGTGTGGTGTGTGTGTGTGTGTGTGTGTGTGTGTGTGTGTGTGTGTGTGTGTGTGTGTGTGTGTGTGTGTGTGTGTGTGTGTGTGTGTGTGTGTGTGTGTGTGTGTGTGTGTGTGTGTGTGTGTGTGTGTGTGTGTGTGTGTGTGTGTGTGTGTGTGTGTGTGTGTGTGTGTGTGTGTGTGTGTGTGTGTGTGTGTGTGTGTGTGTGTGTGTGTGTGTGTGTGTGTGTGTGTGTGTGTGTGTGTGTGTGTGTGTGTGTGTGTGTGTGTGTGTGTGTGTGTGTGTGTGTGTGTGTGTGTGTGTGTGTGTGTGTGTGTGTGTGTGTGTGTGTGTGTGTGTGTGTGTGTGTGTGTGTGTGTGTGTGTGTGTGTGTGTGTGTGTGTGTGTGTGTGTGTGTGTGTGTGTGTGTGTGTGTGTGTGTGTGTGTGTGTGTGTGTGTGTGTGTGTGTGTGTGTGTGTGTGTGTGTGTGTGTGTGTGTGTGTGTGTGTGTGTGTGTGTGTGTGTGTGTGTGTGTGTGTGTGTGTGTGTGTGTGTGTGTGTGTGTGTGTGTGTGTGTGTGTGTGTGTGTGTGTGTGTGTGTGTGTGTGTGTGTGTGTGTGTGTGTGTGTGTGTGTGTGTGTGTGTGTGTGTGTGTGTGTGTGTGTGTGTGTGTGTGTGTGTGTGTGTGTGTGTGTGTGTGTGTGTGTGTGTGTGTGTGTGTGTGTGTGTGTGTGTGTGTGTGTGTGTGTGTGTGTGTGTGTGTGTGTGTGTGTGTGTGTGTGTGTGTGTGTGTGTGTGTGTGTGTGTGTGTGTGTGTGTGTGTGTGTGTGTGTGTGTGTGTGTGTGTGTGTGTGTGTGTGTGTGTGTGTGTGTAACCCGCACACTGAGATAGATATATACAGAGATAAGAGAGAGAGAGAGATAGAAGATACAAATTTTCGTACGTAATCATGGAGAGAGGTGACTGGTTCCATGAGTACATCAGCTTCATGGAATGGGAGTATGGTTTGCATGTTGAGTGTGGCAGTTGACAAGATGACAGTTGGCTGGTGTATGATGGGTCCGGATGGTTGTGTCATCTTGTTGTGAGTGTTGGATGTGGGAATTGACCAGTTGACAGTTGGCTGGTGTATGATGGGTCCGGATGGTTGTGGCATATTGCTGTGGATGCTGGATGTGATAGCTGGATAGTTGGCTATTGGGCGGTTTACGGTTAATGTTGATTGTAGTAATGGATTCGACCTACAACCATGTTGTATAACCGTCGGTCTGTTTGAACTGACCACTGGAGTCGCTTCACCCCTTCTTATCTTCTTAATTGGTAGGGGAGCTCTGGAAAATCCTGAAAAAAAGTTTGTTTTTCATGAAAAAAATCTTGAAAGAGAACCATCAGTCCTTATCAATAGTATGCACAAGAATAAGTTCTTAAAATTTAAATTAAAAGTGTCATTCTATTTTTCTGATATGATTTAGATATGTAAAAAAAAAGTTGAAAAAAAAGTTAAAAAAAAACTCAGAAAAAAAAGTTAAAAAAAATTGTAAGAAAAAAAAAATTGTCAGAAATAAAATGAAAAAAAAACTCAGAAAAAAAAATTGGTCACTACAAATATTATTTTTCTAATAGTAAAAGTCGCAACACACATCTATATCATTCCCATTTTGAAGTTGGAAAATATTAAATTTGAATTTCTTATGTTTTAAGTGTGTTTCATGACATTCTAAGAGATGAAAAAAAAGGTTAAAAAAAAAGTTTAAAAAAAGTTGAAAAAGTCAAAAAAAAAATTGGTCACTACAAACATTATTTTTCTAATAGTAAAAGTTGCGACACACATATCTATATCATTCCCATTTTGAAGTTGTAAAATATCAAATATGAAATTTTTCTGTTTTAAGTGTGTTTCATGACATTCTAAGAGATGTAAAAAAAAAGTTAAAAAAAAGTTAAAAAAAAGTAAAAAAAAGACTTGGGGGGGAGTTGGAGGGGGGCGGGAGTTGGAGGCAGGGGGTTGGAGGGAGGGGGGTGGACGATTGTGGCTCTTTGGGCCGGTGGGGAACGAATGTGAGGAATTTTGGGCCGGAATAAAAAATAGGTATGATTTACCTCATGTACTAAGCTCGCAAACCATTTAAATGCGGCGTTTACACACTTTTTTTCATGTTTTGATACTGCTCTTTACCGACCTCTGGAGATCCAGGTTCAAAAAAATAATTAACAATCTGTCAACTATAATAGGGTCTGTATAAATTTTAGTAGAATTAATTTCTTTACCCACTAAGAATATAAAAGAATAACTTACTTCTTGATTGTAGCTTTCGTCAATATTCCTTTTATTTGAATACATCATTATATTTCAAATGCCAATTCTGAACTGATAAAATAACAAATTGTCAGAGTTTTTATATCCGTGTTCAAGGTTAAACATAAGTCAACCACACCTAACAAATTAAATTACAGAAAGAATTTCACAACTTCATACAAAGGAAACGAATCACTACCATGAAAAACACGCACGACTTTTAACAGAAACATCACGCACTTTGAACAGAGATCAGCACGAATTTTTCATGGTAGTTGAATCCGATCATTGCACTGTCTGCTTGTATGATGGGATACACTCTGCTACCTTATATTATAGCTTCATTGGCTACCTGTCTGCTTGTAAGCATTGTAGCTATATGGGGGGACACCCCGCTACCTTATATTATAGCTATATGGGGAGACACACCGCTACTAATCGTTATAGCTATATGGGGAGACACCCCGCTACCTTATATTATAGCTATATGGGGAGACACCCCGCTACCTTATTTTGTACCAATACTACTTACAACGTCAAAGTCACAGAAAACCCATTTCATTCTGATTTTGTTTTTTTTTTATTGATAGGCATGATTGTGGTGTGGGTTGAGCATAGGATGAAAAACTGTTTTACTTTAAAATTTTCAATTTGGTCTTCCTAAATTGCTTCTAAAATTTAATAAGTTTCATTACTAACTAAAAACTCTTAATATATTGCAGGGGCTTTCAAACTTTATGATGTAGATAACGACGGTTACATAACAAGAGCAGAAATGTACAACATAGTGGATGCAATATATCAAATGGTGGTATGTAATTTCTTGTTGCGTCAGTGCAAATTGAAGTATCTGATTAGGTGGTGCTTCATAGATTAGAAAAATTGAACTTAAAAAGGTGCTCTTCAAATACTAAAAAAAGCATTAGGTGTAATTTGAAACTTTTTTTTCAGTGAAAGCCCTTACATGTGTGCAAATGCCTTAAGCAGAATACAGGACCTGTTTTGATTCTTTATTAATGGGGAGGGGCTTCATAAGCTTTCTGAAATTTCCCCATATTTTATAAAAATTTCTTAAGGTTCTTATTAAAAATTTTCAAATAGGTTTTGGCAGAGTTCCTGAATCATAAAATTCCAAAAGAGTCCAAGAAGTTGTGGCTTAAGTAATATACCAAAATTTTTGAATATTCTACTGAAACTGTCTTAGGTTTTACTGCAAGTTTGCTGATAGATTATAGTAGACTTTCTACACAACAGTTCTGATAAATTCTTAGAAGGGGCAGATCCAGAATCTTACAAAATTTTCGCAATTTTACCAATATTGTCTAAGATATTTACTGGTAGCTTGCCCGCAGTTTCCAATAAATTCTTTTTACACAATTTTGTCAAATTTGCAGTGAAATGGTAAAGTGGATTACGTAACCATAGTCATTACGGAAGAATTGGTACCATAGTTTCGGTGACTGCTGGTACCTAGGGTAATCCATATAGCATAAAGGTGGTTGCTACAAAATAGTGTTTAGTTGTAAGTGCATTAAGCAAAGTTTTAATGGCACGGCTTTGCTACCACAATGAAAACTCATCAAAATATGTTTCGGATGACTTTTTGAGTGACGAAGTGAGTTGATAGGTGACGCTAACATCTAAACCACAAACCTCAAAAAGAGAAACTAACCATGTATCGTACAACACATTTTCTTAGCTATATTTTGTGGACCGAAGTTTAAAACGAATTCAAGAGAGATAACCCTCGAATTCAAGGCTGATTTTCTGTGCACGCCCTCAAGTTTTATGAAACAAACACTTCATCACACCTTTTGATCAGTAGAGATTTTTGTCTGTATTTAGACTTAAATCTGTTTTAAATCTTTAAATCAGAGATCTAGCAAAACTGAATCAGGATTATGTTACTTGTTGTAAATAGTTAAAATTTCAGAAGAATTCTAGCTTTTATTCTATCTTTTTTTCAATTGAAACCAACATGTAAAGTGAAAACAAGTCCAAGTCCAAACTCTTAATTTTTAGTCAAAATGTGTCAACAACGCGAATCAATAATACAATGAATATGATGGAGAAGTCCAACGAAGACGGAACTATGAGTAAAAAAATATATTTGTATGGCTTTAGCGTTTTTCAGATTTTTTTCAGGAAAAGTGGTTTGGTATTATGATGTTTAAGCCATTGAAAAAATATTTTCGAATTGGCTTAACTACAAACTATTAGACATTTAAGAGTTTAGTGCCCTTCCTTAGGGTCGAAAGTAAGTGAATTTTACTGCTCTTTCTTAGTGTCAGAAGTAATTGAATGGCAACCAGCTCTCCCTTCATCTCTCCTTCTCTATTTATAAGTGGCCCTCGTAAAGCCGAATACAAGGGATCAAAATTCCTAAATCGCCATTTTTCTCAAAATAGCTTAAAAGTCCAACAAATGTATCTCTAGGGACGACATAAACTCTCCCTAAGAGCCCTTGGGGCAAGGGTTTCACATTGTTAGGGCCCTTGGCCCTGATTATCAGATAAATGCCCTATTTCTTAGCTAAATTCAGCCCAACTTTGAGTCTGTCTGGTTCACCCCACCCCCACTTTCCCTCAAATATTTTGGAATCCTGCTTTTATACTTCCTTTTAGTACATTTTTTCAGGCTCACTAATTAGCTTAGCTTTAAAAATAGACGGTCTGATGATGACTCATAGGCCAACCACGAAAAAGGGTTTCACGATTAAAGTTGATGGGGCTAAAAGTTTGAGCTAAATTTCTGAAAACGAAAACCCAACTTTATTTTAAAAAAATATTATTAATAAAATCAGATATATTTTAGACGTGGATGTTTGTATTTCCGAAAACTAAAACCCAACTCTATTAAACAAAATCAAATATTATTAATAAAATCAGATATATTTTAAACGTAAATTTTCTTATTTCTGAAAATTAAAAAGCCAATTTTATTAAAAAATCAAATATTATTAATAAAATCAGATGTGATTTAAACGTGGATGTTCTTATTTGCGTAGACTAAAACCTAACTTTATTAACAAATTAAATATTATTAATAAAATTAGATGTATTTTAAACGTGGATATGCATATTTCTGAAAACTAAAACCCAACTTTATTAAAAAAAATAAAATATTATTAATAAATTAGATTTATTTGAAACTTGGATGTTCTTATTTCTGAAAACTACAGCTCAACTTTATTAAAAAGTCAAATATTATTAATAAAATCAGATGTATTTTAAACGTGGATGTTCTTAATTCCGAAAATTAAAACCTAAATTTATTAAAAAATCAAATATTAATAGTAAATTCAGATGTATTTTAAACGTGGATATGCTTATTTCTGAAAACTAAAACCCAGTTTTATTAAAAAAAATATTATTAATAAATTAGATTTATTTTAAACTTGGATGTTCTTATTTCTGAAAATTAAGACCCAACTTTATTTTAAAAATCAAATACTATTAATAAAATTAGATGTGTCTTAAACGTGGGTGTTCTTATTTCTGAAAATACACTCAACTTTATTAAAAATCAAATATTATTAATAAAATCAGATGTATTTTAAATGTGGATGATCTTATTTCTGAAAACCAAAACTCAACTATATTCAAAAATCAAACATTATTAATAAAAATCTGATGTACTTTAAACGTGGGTGCTCTTATTTCCGAAAACTATGACATAGCTTTATTAAAAAAATCAAATACTTATAATAAAATCAGATGTATTTTGAATGTGGGTGTTCTTATTGCTGAAAATAAACCCAACTTTATTAAAAATCAAATATTAATAATAAAATCAGATTTATTTTAAACGTGGACGTTCTTGTTTCTGAATTCCAAAACCCAACTTTTTTTAAAAATCGAATATTATTATAAACCGAATATAAAACCGAATATTAAACGGGGATGTTCTTATTTCTGAAAACTAAAACCCAACTTTATTTTTAAAAAATCAAATATTATTCATAAAATCAGATTTAATGTTAACGTGGACGTTCTTATTTCTGAAGACTAAAACCCAACTTCATTAAAAAAAAAACAAATATTATTAATAAAATCGGATGTATTTAAACTTGGATGTTCTTATTTCTGAAAAATAAAACCCAACTTTATTAAAAATCAAATATTATTAATAAAGTCAGATGTATTCTAAACGTGGATGTTCTTATTTCCGAAAAAAGAGTACCTTCAGTCGAATAGCTACATTCACATGTAAAAAAAGTAAAGATACTGACACATTTTCACTACCTCATCTGCTGCCCTCTTATCGCCTTTAGTTATAGACGGCAGAACACCAACTCAAACACAAGGGCCTAGTGAGAGAGACATGCAAAAAGTTAGGTTCATTTAAGTTCACTTATCTTGGCGCCACGATACGTGAACCTAAATGAACCTAACTTTCTGCATGTCTCTCTAATAAAATCAGATGTATTTTAAACGTGGATGTTCTTATTTCTGAAAACTACAGCTCAACTTTATTAAAAAGTCAAATATTATTAATAAAATCAGGTTTATTCTTAATGTGGCTGCTCTCAATTCTGAAAATTAAAACCCAACTTTATTAAAAAATCAAATATTAATAGTAAAATTAGATGTATTTTAAACGTGGATGTTTCTTATTTTTGAAAACTAAATTTCAAGCTTAATACAAAATCAAATATTATTAATAAAATGAGATATATTTTAAATGTTGATGTTCTTATTTGCGTAAACTAAAACCCAATTTTAATGAAAAATCCAATATTATTAATCAAATCAGATATGTTTTAAACGTGAATTTTCTTATTTCTGAAAACTAAAACCAAAATTTATTAAAAAAATCAAATATTATTAATCAAATCAGATTTATTTTCAATGTTGATTTTCTTATTTCTGAAAATAAAACCCCAACTTTATTTTAAAAATCAAATACAATTAAAAGCCCAACTTTATTAAAAAAAATCAAATATTATTAATAAAATCAGATTTATTTTAAATGTGGATGTTCTTATTTCTGAAAATTAAAACCCAACTTTTTTTTAAAAATCAAATACTATTAATAAAATCAGAAGTATTTTAAACCTGGATGCTCTTATTTCTGAAAATTAAAACCCAACTTTATTAAAAAATTCAAATATTATTAATAAAATCAGATCTATTTTAAATGTGGACGTTCTTGTTTCTGAATTCCAAAACCCAACTTTTTAAAAAAATCAAATTTATTATAAACCGAATATACAACCGAATATTACACGTGGATGTTCTTATTTCTGAAAATTAAAACCTAACTTTATTTTAAAAATCAAATACTATTAATAAAATCAGATGTATTTTAAACCTGGATGTTCTTATTTCTAAAAACTAAAACCCAACTTGGATCTGATTGTCAGATAAATTCCCTATTTGTGAGCTAAATTTATTCCCACTTTCGGACTGTCTGGTTCACCCCTTCCCCACTTTCCCTCAAAAATCTTGTAATCCTCCTTCTATACTTCCTTTTGGTACATTTTTGTAGTCTAACTAATTAGCTTAGCTTTAAAAATAGACGGTCTGGTGATGACTCATTGGCCAAGCCAGAAACAGGGTTTCACGATTAAAGTCAGTGGGGCTAAAAGGGATGTGGTAAGCCATTGCTTATGCGGAACGGGTGTGGCGCACTATTACTCCTTGATGTTTCTGACCGGCTAGATTCTTGTGGTTTCTCTTGCCTTTTCCACGCCAAAAGAAGTTTATTTTCAGTTTTGTGTGTGATCTTGACTTAAGAAATGGTAATATTTTTTTACCGGTTCACATAGGATTATTTTATCAATTTTGCCTAAGCAGAGTCTAGAGAGAGAGAGAGACGGCTAAGTGTTTTGTTAAAGGAAAATATTACTTAACTATTCGAAATATCCTTCCCCAGACAAAAGTTTTCTAAAGTAAGACTGCGGGCTTCTGACATCGTGGGCTATATATTGTGGTACTTACTCCCTGGATATAGTGCGCTTATAGCAGCCGGGTTAGTAATAGGTGTGGCATCACCACAGGACGAATACTGGCAGGAGCAGCAAACCTGTCTGATATTATCAAAACATAGCATAGTGCTATCAAAATCGTGCATAATAGTATCAAAATCTTGCCAAGTATTGCCAAAATATTTCTGGTATTAACAAAATCATGTTTGATATTACCAAGTATCTAGCATTGCGTTATCAAAATCTTACCTGGTATTACTAAATCTTGTCAGATATTATGAGAATCCTCTTTCGTATTATCAAAATCTTATATTGTATTATCATAATCTTACAAGCTATTACATAATCTTGCATGGTATTAACAAAATCGTACCCGATATTTCCAAAATCCTGCCTGTTATTATTAAAATGTTGCCTAGTATTATCAAAATCTTGAAAGATATTAAAAAAATCCTGCTTTACCCCCGCCCCCCCAACACAAACAAAAGACACACTATAACAGTTCCCCCCCCCGATCCCCTGGTCCTCATGTCTCATGTTTTTCACCCTACTCTGACCCCCTGGCCCTGTCTGGCCCGTACACCTCCTCCCAAACCGCTTTTAAGCTGTTTACCGCTTTTAAGGGTACTTTCCCATTATGCGGGCCTCTCTAAAAAGTCAAGTTTGGTTAATGCTAATGAAATACAATAAGATGAATATAAAATAGTTTAGAATCAAATTTGGGATATATATTTGCACATTTGGGGGGTGGGTAGGGGTAAAGCACTGCATATATTAAATACGTAACCTAACCTAACCTAGGTACCTTCCCCCTCTAAACCCCCCAAAAATACGCAATGAAAATCTTGCTAACATTGCCTGCTCTATAACAGTTGAGACGTCAAAAACGGGTTTTATCATTGCCTAGTCTATAGTGATTAACCCGAGAGACCCGCGTAATGGGATAGTACCCTTTTAAGTTAGGTTTTTTTAGGTTAAGTTGCCGCACCAACTTAACCTAGAGGACACATGGGTCACGAGGGGAAAATCACAGTTATAAATACAAAGCGATTACGCACGTTCGGACGGGGAATCACCGCCCGCAAATCACTCATGAAACCAGAAGGAGTTTAATACGCATTAGAAAGATTGCGAGTGGGGGATCATCGTTTGTAAGAAGTAATAAAATTTGTAAAAAAAAGTTTGTAAAAAATAATAATACCAGGGGAACTAAGGGTCCTGGGTCAAGGTCACATGTACAACAGTTCATTGTCCTTAGTTGGACTAACCAATGTTGCTCAGTTGAGCGTGGTCCTACCCATATTTTCTCAACGTCATGGTTATTTGAGGGAATATCTATTGGTCATTCATTCAAATGTTTCTCCTCATTAGGCAAGAAGTTCATTGCCCAACAGGTAACCTTGAGTACATAGGGGCACTGTAACAGGATACTTGCATTCTACCGGCCCCTGTTTTTCCCGTCGTTCTGGCTTTGTCGGCATTTTCTCTCCCTTATGTGTGATGCAAAAGGCCCAAGTTTGAACTCGCCAGTTTATTTAACTCACACAAACAGAGTTTCATAAATTATGGACCTTCGCTTAATACTTTTTACTGTGTTTTTAAAATAAATATGCAAGCCAATGAACCAGTAAACCGCTAAAAAAAAAACATCTTTTTTTACCTACCATAGGAAAACAGATTTCCAATTGGCTAATTTATCTGGAATTTTGAATTCAACACTTTTGGCTCAAAGAATCAGTAAAGATTTTAACTTGAACTGAACATATTTAATGGCTATGTTATTATAATATTTGAATTTATATGCGACAAGCGAAAGTTTCCCGCATTAAGCTAATAATAAATAAATAAATACTGAGTTGATGAGATGAATTGATGTCGGAGAATTCTGTGATCTTCTCTTTATAATTTTATACGAATATTTTTCATATAACTCGCTAAATAAAAGTTCAAATAGGGATAAAATCCTTTTAATAGACAGTGATTGATAGAAATTCACAAAAATACTAGATATTTCGGTCACATATACAGTGACCTTCATCAGTAGTAAAACTAAAATAAAACAATATAAAACAAAAGTTATTTTACTAAATCAACTAACAATACATATTGTTAGAATCTCTAATTCTTTTCAATGAAAAGGCGGTAGATATTGACCTTCTTGGATTCGGTTCATTAGCGTTCAATGATATAACATTTGGACAAAGGTCAACTACATTGGGTGAATTGAACTTTACTCTGTCAGATTTTAATAAATTATCATAGATAGAGTCCAGCCCATATTCACCTGTATCCCGATTCAAAGCAATATTCTTGAATAAGATTTTCTTTATTTCCAGAATTTCACGAAAATTTTGCTTTAAACCCCGATCCCTAGAAATCAAAGAGACATTCTCGAACAAAATAAAATGGTCTGGAAAATTAAAAATATGTTCTGAAGGGGCTGAAGTGAAATCTTCAGACTTAGAATCTTGCTTTAAAGCCGAAGCAATAGCATCTTTATGTTGTAATAATCTCATGTCCAAATCCTGATTAGTACGTCCCACACATGAGCTTCCGAAAGTACGAGGGATCTGATAAACCCCACTTAGTTGCACCAATCAAGTTAGATCATTCCCAGAATTTTGATAACTACCAAAAGTAGTATTACTCTTTGAAGCTACCCTTGGACCATTGCTTTGTCAACATCTTTTAAGTTTTTCACTTAGCCCGGGTACATATGGTAAGGAACAAAAAACATCCTTCTCCCGAGTTGTCTCCAAGACTTCCTTAGAAATCTCTAGAAACATTTTTCTTCTTTTTGAAAAAGTCTGGTTAATTAACCATTCTGGATACATATTACTTATTAGTATTTTCTTTAGAAAAGACAACTCCTCCTCAACAAATTTTGGAGAGCAAATACTAAAGATCCAATCAGTTAAAGAAATGATAAAACAAATTTTTACTTGGCGAACGCGACCGGAACTATAAGACAAAAATCTATTGTTATTTGTCGGTTTTCTGTAAATTTTAAAATCCAGACTATTTTGATTTTTCAAAAGAAGAACATCAAGGAAAGGAAGTTTCCCATGAGCGTGGGAGGGGGCCTAGTTGCCCTCCATTTTTTTTGGTCACTTAAAAAGGGCACTAGAACTTTTAATTTCCGTTCCAATGAGCCCTCCCACGATATTCTAGGACCACTGGGTCGATACGATCACCCCTGGTAAAAAAAAACAAAAAAAACAAACAAATAAACACGCATCCGTGATCTTTCTTCTGGCAAAAAATGGAAAATTCCACATTTTTGCAGATAGGAGTTTGAGACCTCTACAGTAGGGTTCTCTGATACGCTGAATCTGATGGTGTGATTTTCATTGATGTTCTATAGCTTTTAGGGGGTCTTTCCCCCCCCTTTTTTTGAAAATCAGACAAATTTTCTCAGGCTCGTAACTTTTAATGGGTAGGACTAAACTTGATGAAACTTATATATTTGAAATCAGCATTGAAATCTGATTCTTTTGATATATCTATTGGTATCAAAATCCCGTTTTCTAGAGTTTCGGCTACCATTGAGCCGGGTCGCTCCTTACTTACAGTTCGTTACCACGAACTGTTTGATAATGTGATTTAAAGCCTTGAAATGTAAGCTTCGTTCAAACTTTTCTTCCTTGAAAGTGCCCAAATGTAAATTGAATTTTAGTGAAGGTGGTACAATTCTCATCTTCTTACATCGTAGAAGAAAATCCTGTTGGTTGATAACATTTGCATGTTTTTTCTGAGTGTTTATATATTATCAACAAATAATGCGGTAATACCTTCGTCAATTCTAGGACCATGTGTGGTTAATTTTTCATCAAGAACTTTAACGGTACAAGAACAATCAGTGCTTGAAAAGGGTCCAAAATTTTGTTTTAAACCGGATAAAGTCCCCGTGGAAGACATTATCTCTTCAATAGAAACATCTTTGCATAAAAACGCAAATCTAATAAAAGATGTTAGCTTAGTAAGAGCTTCTACCGTAAAAACCCCTATCTAATTTTGTATTGAAACCGAATTTTCCTAGTACGACCATCAAAGACATAAGAATTCTTAAAAATGTGAAAAAGGATGGTTCAATTACCATTACAAAAGCAGATAAGAGTAACACTTTAGTTGTGATGAATACTGAGGACTACGAATCAAAATTAAGAAGTTTACTAAATGATGAAAAAACATACAAGAAGCTATCGTATAATCCAACAGACTCTTTTACAAATAAGTTTAAGAAAGGATTGAAGTGCTTAAAGGATGAAGGAAAAATTACACCTCAACTCTATTACAAATGCCTGCCACGCAGTTCCTTGTGCCCTAAATTATATGGACTTCCCAAAATTCATAAGCCTAACCTACAATTACGACCAATTGTGTCAAGTACAAGGTCACCAACAAGTGTTTTGAGCAAATGGTTAGGGTCAATCTGTAAACCACTTTTGTCTACATAAATTTCGTATATTAAGAATTCTTCGACTTTGGTTGAAAAACTGAAAAAAGTAGAAATTTCTTCGAATTCTTTGCTTTCAAGCTTCGACATTGTATCAATGTACACAAATATTGATGTAGAAGCAGCCGAAACTCTTCTAGAAGGAAAGCTCTTAAGAAATTTGGATTTGATTAGTGGCAAAAAAGATTTGGAAGTTTCTGTAATTATGTATTTAGTGAGGTTGTGCAATAAGTTCTCTTATTTTTTTCAATTCAGAGGGGAGTATTTCGAACAAATAAATGGTTTACCTATGGGGGCCCCTTTATCCCCTTTATTGGCTAATATTTTTGTGGAGAATATTGAAACAATTGCGTTAGATTCATATTTTTTAAAACAAAATTTCTGGGGCCGGTATATGGATGATGTTATTTCAGTATGGGATTATGGGGAGAAGGAATTAAAAGGATTTTTGGAACATCTTAATTGTTTGGGTGGGGATTTAAAGTTTACTGTTGAATTGGAAGAGAATGGGAAACTTCCTTTCCCTGATGTTCTTCTTTTGAAAAATCAAAATAGTCTGGATTTTAAAATTTACAGAAAACCGACAAATAACAATAGATTTTTTTCTTACAGTTCCGGTCACGTTCGCCAAGTAAAAATTTGTTTTATCATTTTTTTAACTGATTGGATCTTTAGTATTTGCTCTCCAAAATTTGTTGAGGAGGAGTTGTCTTTTCTAAAGAAAATACTAATAAGTAATATGTATTCAGACTTGTTAATTAACCAGACATTTTTCAAAAGAGGAAAAATGTACCTAGAGATTTCCAAGGAAGTCTTGGAGACAACTCGGGAGAACGATGTTTTTTGTTCCTTACCATATGTACCCGGGCTAAGTGAAAAACTTAGATGAATTTTACAAAGCAATTGTCTAAAGGTAGCTTTAAAGAGTAATAATACTTTGGGTAGTTTTCTAAATTCTTGGAAGGATCTAACTTCATGTGGGCAACAAAGTTGGGTCTATCAGATCCCATGTACTTGCGGAAGCTCATATGTGGGATGTACTAACCAGAATTTAGTAATGAGATTATTACAACACAAAGATTCTATTTCTTCGGCTTTAAAGCAAGATTCTAAGTCTGAAGATTTCACTTCAGCCGTTTCAGAACATATTTTTAATTTTCCAGACCATTTTATTTTGTTCGAGAATGTCTCTTTGATTTCTAGGGATCGGGGTTTAAAGCAAAATTTTCGTGAAATTCTGGAAATAAAGAAAATCTTATTCAAGAATATTGCTTTGAATCGGGATGCAGGTGAATATGGGCTGGACTCTATCTATGATAATTTATTAAAATCTGACAGAGTAAAGTTCAATTCACCCAATGTAGTTAACCTTTGTTCAAATGTTATATCATTGAACGCTAATGAGCCGAATCCAAGAAGGTCAATATCTACCGCCTTTGCATTGAAAAGAATTAGAGATTCTAACAATATGTAGTGTTAGTTGATTTAGTAAAATAACTTTTGTTTTATATTGTTTTATTTTAGTTTTACTACTGATGACGGTCACTGTATATGTGACCGAAATATCTAGTATTTTTGTGAATTTCTATCAATCACTGTCTATTAAAAGGATTTTATCCCTTTTTGAACTTTTATTTATCGTCATGGAAAGGCAGTGTGGTCTCCGAAATTATATAACTCGCCTTTTCCTCTGATTTTTCAAATTTAGCTCCATCTTCAGAAATATTACCTCCTTAAAAACGAGATGTACACGTGCCTGATGATCGACAAGTACGGGTATTTTGTCAAAAAGTGTCCCCAGTCAAAATTAAATATTGCAAATCAACAAGCGTATTTCTGCGTTTATTTCTTGCTACTGGTTCAGACTATATATATTGCATATTGACCCAGCCATTGGAAGATAATTTCACTAGAAAAAGGGATATTTCTGGCGAAAATGTAATAAAGTCCCAAGTAAATATTAAACTGACTGGGTATGAAGTTTCCAGATATTTCCCAAGTTAGTTAGAATTCAGTTATCTTTAATTACACAGATGTTGCCTAGAAAAAAAAAACTGTTGTAGATATCCAAGATGGATAGATTTCCATATCACAGTAAAATTATTATTTCAATCGGACGGATTGAAGGGGTGCTAAGAATTGGAAGGATTTATTAGATGTTTTCCAGAGAATTTGTCTACAGATTGTTTTGGTTACCCATCTGTTTTGCCAAATTTCAAACAGTAAGATTTAAGAGGCCGTAAGAAAAAATTTAAGTGAAACTGAAACTCCCAATGAGGGTGTAAGCAGGGAGGCATTGAATAGATGGGAGTGGAGGAGGAACGTGCGTAGCTGTGTTGGGCTCAGGTCGGTTGGTGCGGCAGTGAGTTATTAGCTAGCGGATTGAAAGTATCCGGTTAAGCGTTTTCAACCATGGAGATTTAAATGGCACCTCGTCTATACCCCAAAGTAACAACTGTTATTCATGAGTCAAAATCAAATGCTTCTTTGTATTAAGTAGTTTGTTTTTGAAAAGTATGTTTAAATGTTCACTAACTAATGGGGCTGGGAAGAGGCTTATACAAAAAGGATGATCATAAACCTTCCGTAACAAAGGAAATTTTAATCGTGCCCATGTTATGTTTCTCAGCGGCAGAACGTCAGGAAAACGGCACTAAAAAGTGGTATTTCTGGAACCATTGCAAGCTTTGGTAGAAACAAGGACACAGAGAGACTCCAAATGGAGTGCTTAAAACGTCTGGTGATGATTCTTACCATGGCAAATCCCCTGGTGCAACTTTCATTTCGATCCACCGCCGTTTTCGAGGGGTTTCAAGCTTTTTCAATAATTCTTGAAATTTTTTTTTACAATAAACTTTTCGCAATTTGTTCCTTAACAGGATACCTATATTATAGCCATTGTGTCAGAATTAACTTTGAATTGGAAATTCTTCTCATTAAATAGGGTTTTTCTCAACGTACGTTTTAAAAGTTTCGATTACTATGGCCTGTGGCTTGTCTCTTTACTAGGTATGCAGCTATTGCTGCTACAATGTTCTTGTAGTATTTGTAAAACGTTAAAATATGTTCTTCTTCCCCAGCTACCCTCTGGAACTACCTTTTCTGAGAATCAGCTTGAGTTTTGGACAGTGGCGTAATTTTGTCAAAATCCTGGGGAAAGGGGCAAAGTTGGAGCCAATCTTATCATAAAGGCAAAGATATACTAAATAAAACTGACCTGTTTCTCTGGATGCTTAAATTATGCAGGCTTATCTTATTTTTGACAAGATTTTTTTGCAAAACTAAATTCCGCTATGGGGGGGGAACTTGGGTCTGGAGGGGGCATTTGCCCCCTCCCTCCCCCATCAAAAGCTATTCCCCTGGGCTTGGGCTTACATTGAATTAAAATATTGGTTTACATGGTCATGTTTAAAAAATTAAGTTGATGGCTAATTTTCTGATAAGCGTATTCCTTTTTGAAAAGGAGTTCTACATAGACTTCTGTCACTTGCTATTTTTCAATTATTAATTTCTACAATACTTTGAATATCCTTCCGACTTACTTTCGTTAATCCATTATTTAATCATATGGAGCCTGTGCTGATGAACTCCTGGTTATCAGAAGATCCAAATCT
Organism: Artemia sp. Qi Xiang Cuo; assembly: GCF_049724085.1. Lineage (NCBI taxonomy): Eukaryota > Metazoa > Arthropoda > Branchiopoda > Anostraca > Artemiidae > Artemia > Artemia sp. Qi Xiang Cuo. The sequence goes on from NC_142811.1 coordinate 32,887,317, forward strand.
AGCCTCTCCAAACCAGGAAAGTACATTATTGTTACATTTACATGTGTCGGGCTCTATCTTAATATTGATCTCCTTTCATTATCCTCCTTTTTTTATTGATCTCCTTTTTTTCATTATCAACCCTTCTTTGTAGAAATTTTTCAGTTTCTTTTCCCTGCTCTTTTCGTCGGTTACGTCGGTTACATAAAAAAAACACGCATCCGTGATCTTTCTTTTGCGGAAAAATAGAAAATTCCACATTTTTGCTGATAGGTGCTTTAAACCTATACAGCAGGGTTCTCTTATACGCTGAATTTTATGGCGTGATTTTCATTAAAGTTCTATAACTTTTAGGGGGTGTTTCCCCCTTTTTTTGAAAGTCAGCCAAGTTTTCTCAGGCGCGTAAATTTTGCTAGGTAAAATTGAACTTGATGAAACTTATATATTTGAAATCAGAATTAAAATCTGATTCTTTTGATGTATCTATTTGTATCAAAATTCCGTTTTTTAGAGTTGTGGTTACCATTGAGCCGGGTCGCTCCTTACTCACAGTTCGTTACCACGAACTATTTGATTAATGCTATTTTTGTGATGTTATATTTTGTTCATTGTCTTGTAATTTTTATTCTGGTGTACTCTTATATAGAAATATTTAAGTTTGTAAGGGAAAATGTATAGTGCAAGACAGGGAATTGGAGAGAAGGAGAAAGGAGCGCAGAAAAGAAAGAGAGGGAGAGAGAGAGTGGGGACGAGATTGCTCCTTTAGCCTACTTCAAGTTACTTTGATCAGTTTACTAAAAATAGCGATTAAAAGTTAATAGTAGCCTTTTGAACAGTTTTATAACTTTAAGCAACTTTATTTCTCCTTTAAAATAATGACTAATTTCGAAAAGTTCATAGCATCGTCTTTATCCCGTTTGCCTAATCAACGAAGTTTATTGAGTATTATGTGCGTAAAATTAAAGACGAAGATTGACACAACGTGTAGAAAAAAAGGACGAAGGGAAAAGATAGAAAAATAGAAGCGTGTGGAAAACAAGATAGTAAACGGCAGGTTTTCCAACAATACCTGTCATTAGTTACATATTCCAAAATAGATGTTTGGAGTTAGTGGCGCAATTTTCCGTTTGGATTTTGGCATTTCAGACCAGATATCAGAGTTGGTTATTTAAGCGTGACATAGAATACCAGAAGGATATCATTTTTTTCCATATTTTTGAAGCACCCGAATGAACAGCGTTGACAACAGAACCATAAACAACAAAACACCAAATAAATTATAGGATTTATGTAAAAAAAAACCTCGTTTAATGGACATAGATCAGGTCCGACATTGGCATATATGTAGGGGGGTGTCTCATTACCTACCCGACTTTAAGACTCAGTGTTTCAACTATCTTTGTGTAGATACAACTACCCTTTTTAATTCATCAAATTTAGCCTAGCAATTCCAAAGCTCCATGGAATGTGCCTCTATGGTGAAAAGACCCATGTAGCCCTGGGGGTGAGGATTTCCCATGATGCAAATAACACATGTAATACATTATAATTTAATAGAATGGTGGTAATTGTGTACCTACTTGAAATCAGAATTACACAAGGGTTTAAATCTGTATAACTTAAGTTCTCCAAGTAGGGCCCATGGGAAGACACCCATCTCTCCAATGCAGATATTTTGGAATTCTTTTATTTCATGATCTGAATGAAAATCGCTATTTTCAAAGTACATTTACATCGCAAATTATTTTGACTTGACTTTTTAAAAACCCTTTTTTTAATTTTTAGTGCAGTGCCCTCAGGCAAATTGGCTATGATAATTAAAAGTGCGACGTATGCCATTTTGGTCGAAAATGAGTTATGTATGGGTCGTGGGTAAACTTAGCATGAAGAATCGAATAGTGCAGTCAGAATTTTCATATTTCTTACCTTTACAAAGATAAAAAGAGACATACGCCACTAAGTGGTGTGTGTCTCTTTTTTTTTTATCAGGTCTTGTTGCAATTCAGAATGACTGAAGAGGATTATCTTTTGGAGCTATACCATGGGGACCTGGGATTTTTCTCCTTTATTTTTGTCAAGGAGAAAAAAGACATACGCCATAAAACAGAATAATTTTGAATTTGGTTGGAATACTTTAATTTAATTTATAACACTGAAAAGAACATAAAAAGATGGTCTAAAACTTGTTCCTTGTATCTCCATTAGCCTCATCCTTCAGAGCAGCCATAGCTGATAAACTTTTTTCATTTTTTGGCTCCCCTGAAAAGTTGCTAAAATGGCGGGTGTCACCATTTTAATTATCACAGCCGACCTATGATCCCCGCCATGTCATTGTATAAAAATTTTTGATAAGGAAATTATGTCGAAAAATCTATGAATTGCACCCTTTGAGTCAATATGCCCTGCAACCCCAGGGGCAAAGGCTCTAAACTATGTAAATTACCAATTGTCGATAGTAAGGTTTTTGTAGAAAAAGTGGGGCTTGTTTGATCTTGTCCATCAGATCGGCTTAAAACTCTTAAGGATTGTTTTCTAGGACAGGATTTCTCATAGTTATCCAAACATATACTCATGAAACGACCCGCATAATCAGGCATATTAAAATATGTTACATGACATCAACTTTTTAAATAAATCAATTGAAAAAACTTTTTCCACAAGACAAGTTTTTAAACGAAAAGTAAAGAGTTCTCTTAAGCTAAGAATGATCAAAAATAAAGTTAAATAATATTCTAAGCAAGATACTACCACAAATCCCAACCAATATATAAATCAGACTCAAAATGAACGGAAATCACAACAGATAGCCAAGTCAAAATCAAAACGAGCAAAAATTAGCTTAAGTAGGGCTGATAACCCTCATACCTTCTAAAGACCAGAACACAATTTGCGCTTTACTGAAAAAAACAAACAAACAAATGACCGTGGATGTCATATTACATATACTTTGTTAATTGACATATACTTCGTTAATTGACGTAAATTGACATATTTCTTCGTTAAGGTTTTGATAATTTTTGATTTATGAAAGTAAAAAAGATGAAAACATTTCAAACGTATTTTGTTATCAGTAAAGCGCAAATTGTGTTATGGTCTCGAGAACGCTTAGGGGTTATCAACCCTACTCATGTGAATTTATGCTCGTTTTGAGTTTGACTCAGCTATTTGTTGTAATTTCTGTAATTACAATATTAGACCAATGCTCCGGTCTAAACCAAAAAACCAAAAAAAAAAAAACTTTTGGCCAAATCGCTCTTTACTTAGGCAGCGCTATTGCGTTTTCTATGATAAGATATTTTTTGGTCTGATCCAAATCAAAATATTTTTGCTATCAGCCTAAGTACGGTTTGTTTTCAATGAAAAGCAGCTAGGGAAGTCAAAAGACACTATGTACCCAGGCTATCAAAAAAGTATTTCTGCAATAACTCAAAAATTGTTTACGGGGATTAAGATGGAAGTCTCAGTGAGTGTTGGAGGGGCAATGGAACTTAAGAAATTTTATTAGGAAAAAAGAAGAGAGGGTCAAAAAACGAGCCAGAAACTTATGTCCTCAGATCCATGGGTCAACGGGTCAAAATACTCAGAAAAAAAGAAAAACAAGGTGGTTTGATCCAGAATATGATAAAATGTTTTATTCTGATGCAGTAGGACTCCCCCTTGCAAGCGTAAAGTGTCACTTTAGCCTTTTGGGGATCATTCTATGGTGCCGGTAGTTCCTTTCTTTCTTGGTAAATTTTGCCCATTTTATTTTCTTCTATATTATCTATTTTAAATTCTGGTTATACAAGGTTCCATCTCTTCATCCATTGTAATGTCCGCTATTTTTTAGGTGTTTAAATTTGGTGTTTTAATTTTATTTAATTAATTAGATGTTTAATTAATTGATTAAACGCCTAATTATTTGGTGTTTTAATTAATTGAATAGGTGTTCTAATAATTTGGTGTTATAAAGAGTAGGTTAATATTTATAATAATTAAATTTATAATAAATGAATAGGTGTTTTAATTCGAATAGGTGTTATAATAATTTGGTGTTTTAATTAATTGAATAGGTGTTTAATTAATGTTTTAATTAATTAGGTGCTTTAATTTTATGATTCTTAAATTTGGTTTTGAACGTTTTAAGTTTTATTTATTCCTTCGTAAAAATGTCTTATCTTTAAAGTTTGACTTACTAGATGACTTTAATTCTGCCCATTTTTTGTTTCAATACCACTATTTACATATCTTAATTTTTTTATTTTGCGATAACGTATTTTATGTTTATTATTAACGACAAACAAGAAACATATTGCAAATAAAAACTCATAACAATTGCTAACCACATAATGGGTTATACTGGTGTCTTATACGAGGTTAAACTCTGAGATAAAAGTAATAAATATGCATCGACAATTTTAAACAATTGCTTTAGCCATGTCAGTTATTCTGAATTTTGGTAGTAACCAGTATAAAACATCCAAAAGAGAAAAAAACACCCGAAGTCCAATGACAGTATTGTAAACTAACTTATAACTAGAAATCTTTTCTAACTAACATTTTGATAAATTTGAATGATTTTTGGAAGTCTTTTTTGCAGGGTCATCACCCAGCAGACGACCCAAACACTGATCCACAGCAACGAGTTGACAAGATATTTGATCAAATGGATAAAAATAAAGACGAAAAACTTACAATGGAGGAATTCTGTGACGGAAGCAAGGCGGACCCAAGAATTGTTCAGGCTTTATCTCTAGGGGAATCTTGAAATTTTATTGTTTACTTAATATTTGTGCTCAATTTTCAGCGTTATTTAATGCTCAGCCTTCCAAAATTGAAAACATGTTTAAAACATTTTCACGAGTTTAAGATCCCTGAGTCAGCCAGGACTCAGTTTGGCGAGTCCATCAGTAATAACAATAAAAATGGGTTTAAGGTAACCGCCTCAGATAGATAAGCTGTATCGACTTTTGTTGCCTCAAAACCAGTAGAATCAACAATATATCTACTAATGAACATCGCATATCCTAATCGGCACCACAAAAGTTACAACTAAACAATTTCAACGTTACTCAAATTTCAACGTTAAAAAATTTCAACGTTACTCAACGTTAATCAAACCCCAAGAGGCCATAATTATTAATTTAGTTATTTGTTTAAACTTAATTTGCTATGAGCATCATCCCACCCCCCTCTTCTGCCTCTGTAGGAGTAGGAGTTGTTTGCACCTATGGGTAAGAGGAAATTGACTCATAAAATCGGAAACATAATTAAACCAATAAAATTATACAAAGGCTTCGAAACTAATACAGTATAACGAATGTAAGCTATACAAGGCTATACATGTACATGGCATATTTTTATACAACTGAATCTGGGCTTTTCTCCATCATTCGAAAATAAGCTTGGCTAATTTACTTTCTTTCAATATTTACTGGATTTCATGATTTTAAGAAGAAATTGTAGGATTTTGGGCTTGATTTGAATTTAAGTATGTAGAGCTAACTCTTATAAACTTACAGTCGTGTCATTTATATTATTCAGTACTGGTGCGTTATATGGTCACTTCTAAAAAGTCAAGTTTGGTTAATGCTAATGAAATAAAATAAAATAGGATGAATATATAATATTTTAGAAACAAATTTGGGCTATATATTTGCACATTAGGGGGGTGGATAAAGTATAGCATATATTAAATACGTAACCTGACCTAACCTTCGTACCTTGCCCCCCCCCCTAAACCCCCAAAAATCAACAGTTTAAATATCGTAAACGCAATAAAAACTACTCTTTGCATTCCATTTCTGAACAGCAGTCTCATGAAAATAACCATTCTGGCGGGTTTCGTCTCTCTTTAGTATATAAAAGCGACCATATAACGCACCAGTACCCACTATTCTTTTAATTTTCTCAGGGTTTTGTTTTAGTGAATAATGAACTAATAATAGGTACCGTCAAGGTTTTCGGGTTCCAAGCTTGTCAAGATGAATCCCAAGTTTAGATTTTATAAGATCCCACACATATATGTGTGGGCTGATTTAACTGAGAAACACAAAGGACCTTATTCTAGATGGTGTAGAAAAATGATCCCTTCAACTGTTTCAAACAAATGCACAATAGGCTCCTTTTATTTTTACTGTTCTAAACAAGATTCCTTTTTATTTACCCCGGTTTAAAGCACAATAAAATAATTATAAGCATTTCTCTTGTAATCTAGTTGCTTCTTATTGAAAACACCTGAAATTTGATTTTGGCATAGAAAAATTTTGATTTTGGTCGGCTACATTTCACGATGAGTCCAGACAGACTTGTAAGGAATGACAGTCTTTCGGGCTTTAGAAATGGTTTTGAGTCTCAAAAACTATTAAGATACATTTTAAAATAAGATTGGATGCATCAACATGGCTAGTATATTTTTCACTACAGATATGTATTCTAATACCCTGATTTGATGCTTTACAACAACCCAGGTATATTTTTGTTTTGTTCTTAGTTTGATATGCTTTCTTAAAGAAAGACACTGTCTACCTACATTTCAAAATAAGACTCAAAAACATTTTGATATCCTTTTTCTCCCTGAAAAATAGAAGATGAAAAAAAGGTTAAGGTTTTTGTCTGACCATATAACTTGTCAGAAAAAAAATCGAGGACTGGGAGACCGTTTTTCCAGTGTGAAAGCGTGTTTTTCCAGTGGAAAGCGTTTTCCAGAGCTTTCCGTTATTGAAAACATTTTGGCAATAACATCAGTGTATTATGTCACTGACAATCATGTTTAACTATGTATACCGGTTTAATTATGTTTGAACTAATTGTTCAGCTTTCTATGTATTGCTAAATACTTTCTATAGTGGCCTTTTGATTATTTTTTTTTGTAATTTACTGTCTGTTCAGTGTTTGTGGGAGTTTTTTAGTTGTTTGCCTTGACTGCTTCAAGTCTATTCATAAAATAGACAGAATGATTGAGACGAAAACTTCAAAGAGTTAATTTCGATTAATTTGACAATAGCTTTCTCTCTGAGAGGAGAGAGTTGTTCAAACATTTTTTTTTCCTATATACAAACTTCCCCTTGAAATTTCACCGTTGTATTTTATGTGAAACATAAAATAAGCATAAGTATTTCTGATTTTCACATCATAGGACTTATTTTTTTTATTTTGAACTGTATGTTTAACTTTTTTAAACTTCATAAAGTACGTATTGATTGTACAAAACATAAGAAGGATTATTTTCTCTACAGTGTATTCGACTAACTCCATACTCAGATATACTTAAAGCCAATGTCCACACTCACATTAAACTTGTAGTCTACTAGCTTGAATTTATCCGATTTTGCTCAGACCAAACCGCACCGGTTGGGCTTAAAAGCTCGAAACTTATCTTCAAGAGTTTTGATTTGATTAGACTTCTAAACCTTGTCATACGCTTTGAATTTCGAACTACTACTTAGCTAAAGCTTGGCTGTGAGCAACATTAAGATATATGTAATTTTGAGTTGACATTTAAATCTCAGCGTTCAGTCACAAAGGTTTAATCGAAGATCAAAGGCTCTGAGTTTTTTCATAAGGGATAAGATTGCATATATATATATATATATATATATATATATATATATATATATATATATATATATATATATATATATATATATATATATATATATATATATATATATATATATATATATATATATATATATATATATATATATATATATACATATATATATATATATATATATATATATATATATATATATATATATATATATATATATATATATATATATATATATATATATATATATATATATATATATATATATATATATATAACTCGTTTTCAAAATGAACTAGAAAGTAGAAAACGAGTGAAAAAAATAGGTGTAAAACGGATTGGGCTTTACAAAACTTGAATTTTTTAACTCGTTTTCCTTAACTCGCCTGCTTTTTCCATTTGTGCATTTATAAATTAGATCAGTTTGGTATCTATGCTATGTAAACCTCTATATTCCTTTATGTGGCTCAAATGAGAAACATCCCTCCCCACAAGGAAAAGAAAGGATCAGTTCTACAAGCCTTTTCCCCCTTGTTGCTTTACTTTACGCGCTAAAGTAAGCTTAGAGGAAGAATTTTCTCGAATTTGTCTAATGTCAATTTTCTTCTTCTCTTTGCCCTTTGTGACATGTAGGAAATAAGATCTTGTGAAACGGGTAAGTTTAAGAAGGGGGAAGGTCCTCGCTCTTGGGTTGATACACTGTTGTGTTTTATCCCCTTCTTTCAGGGACGTAATTTGCTATAGTGTAGGGGGACAACTACATGTCCATGACCACAGTTTCTCCCGCCCCCAGCTGAAATTTTTGTCTTCAAAATCTTGTCAAGACTAAGATAGGCCTACATAGGTAAGCATCCACCGAAACAGATCTTAGTATACCTTAGCCTTTATGATACTATATGGCTCATTTTGATTTTTCACTTGATCGTTATCACTTGACTTGGTAATACTTGAGCTTTGGTTCTAAATAAACAAAATTGGTTCTAAATGGTTCTAAATGAATTTCGGATCGTTTCAGCCTCCAATTTTTAAAGAATTTCCGTTTGATCCGAAAACCAGATATTTGGGTTCATTTTGGTTCTGAATCTTATTTGGAAGTTTGATTTGATCTCAGTACGATAATCATATTAGTAGTTCTGGTTTTAGAATTACCTCTTTTTATCTCTCTTCTTTTTTTGGTGTCCAGTTTTAATTTTCAAACGAATTATATACATTTTCATATCAAATGATTGATACATTACAATCAGTAAATTATCTTATGTTCTTCAGCCCATGACTTTTTTTTATAATAATTAGTCAATTTGATGTCAGAACAACTAAGCTATGTTTGATTTAAAGCATGAGAACAAGTGTTAGTATTTATTTTTGAAAAGACAATAGTTTTCGCTTACTGTGAAAGTTACTAATATTAAAAAGAAATATGTCTCCTTGTACCTTTTCTAAGGATGTTAAATTAACCCTTTCATTTTCGTACTACAAATATCTCTCAAGGTTTTCTGTTTTGATGTCTTTTTTTTTAATGTATATATATGATCACTGTTATTTTGTTACTAATATTTGGCTCGTGTAACAATAAATTTGATTTTCACTATGTTGGAGGCTATGTAATTAAGGTTACAGTTGCAGCGGTGGAGCACACAGTTGCAGTGAGGTGGAACGATGCTCCTTCCCAAACACTGGCTTGCTAATACTCTACTGTGGTGCAATTTTCACACACACACACACACATATACATATATATATATATATATATATATATATATATATATATATATATATATATATATATATATATATATATGATCACCATCTAGTAGTGTTAAGGGGTAATTTAAAGCTGAAATAGTGGAAGGGTAACTACCTGCCGGGAAGTTATGATGTTGGTAGACTCCAGGATAAGAATTTGAGAGAAATTTTCCAGGAACAGTTGAATACTAAGCTTGCGAGTTTAAAATTTGATAATGTGGAAGATGGTTGGAATAATTTTAGAAAAATAATCTGTGAAGTTGCTGAAGGTGTCTTAGGGAAGAAAGCCAGAACTGCAGCTAAGAATGTTAGTGAAAAAGCTTTATGTTTGATAGAAAGGAGAAAAGACTTGTACAAGAATTACCTTAGTGAGAGATCATATGAAAACAAAAGGAATGTAAAAAGTGGAGAAAGCATTAAAATGTGACCTAAGGAGGTGTGAAATGGAGGCCATGGATAAAATTGCCAAGGATCTGGAAACTGCAGCTAGACGGCATAATAGTAAAATATTGTACTGGCATGTTAACAAATTGAGAGGGAGTAGTCAATGTGGACTTGGCCCAGTTAAAGACAGGAATGGGGCCGCAATTAGCGATAAGAAAAAAACTAAAGAGATATGGGTCGAACATTTGGAGAATTTGCTTAACCGAGATAGAGTTGAAGGA
>NC_142811.1:33302039-33320515 GCF_049724085.1 Artemia sp. Qi Xiang Cuo
GGGAAAAAGAATCATTAGCGAGAAATAATATTTGAAAACTCACATTTAGATTTGCAGCTTGCATGTTGAGGGACGTAGGGGCCACATCATTCTCGTCTTGCATTGGTCGTGAAGGGCCCGGCAATGCTTGATAGGGGGTGACCTCACAATCTTGTGCAGCGGTAACGTTAGGAGCAATTATCCACTCTCTTTTCAGCTTTCTACCCGGCTGCATAGGGGCTGGCACGGGTGGGTCTTGGGCAGGCAGCACCGGTCTGGAATGGATGTGGGTGGCTCCCGATGGGCCAGCTATATCCACTTGTTTCATTGGAGTAATGCCATTAGCCTTACCTCGCTTTTGAGGGGGAGAGTAATTATAGGAATTTTCCTCCTTAAAAAGAAGACAAACTTTAGTATGGAAAAACAATTCCCCTTTTTACAGAAGAAAAAATTAGTCTGCACAAAGAATCCCCTCTCCCTCCCCTTACTTTCCATGCGACGAAATTGTTTGTTCTCACCTCACAACGAAGGTGTTAGAATTGATACATTGCTCCCCTCCTTCGCCTTGTATTTTATAAAACCCTCTTAATCATCAAATACACTTGAAAATAGAATATCTCGTCTAATTAGGCCAGAATACAATCTCTCTCTTTCTTCAAAGCGTTTAGAATTACACGTTTCCATTCCTTTGTTTTCTTAATTCAGTGAGTGCGCTTGCCAAATGTTGTTTTGAAATCGCTCCTCTTGTAAAAAGGTTAAACACAGGTGGTTTTATTTAGAGCGGAAAAAGACAACACATTTTTAATAAACGATGGGAAAGGGACATTTTGAACAAAAAAAGAACTATTTTGTAATGAATTAAACTTGTAAACAGAGGGGAGGAAAGATGTGGGTTTACATAATGGAAAAAAGTGCGTATTTTACGTTTTCTAGCGACTATAATCATCATATGTTAGAGTTTGTATTGTTGGGGGGAGGGGGGCTATACCCCTGAATTTGAATTTAGTAGTGGAGTGGTAAAATAATTTTATTTGGAAATAAATTAAGAAATTTAGTAAACTGAACTTACATTGTAAATTGATGCATCCCTAACTTCAATGTCAATAATATTTAATGTATTATCCATGATATGTTAAATCATTATGAAAATTTAATCGTAAGGTATGAGCATTTTATACAAAATCTCAAGGACGAATATAAATCCCTCTTTTTTATTTTTAACCAATCACCAATCCAGTTATCGTATATTGAGCAGCTTCCGCTGTGTCTGATTGGCCCTAAAAAACGGATTTTGCCTCAAAAACCAGTCTGGTTGAAAACGTGGAGTTGAAACAAACTTGTGTGGGGAAATCACCGCTCGTACTGCTCGCTTTTTTTTGCAATGTGCATGTCAAACTGTAGTGCCTCAGGTGTAGGTTTCAAACCTTATACACTATCACGATGAACGAAGTTGCTAGACATTTTTTTTTTTTTTCTTTTTTTTTTTTATCACTTTGTTTGGAAAGGTACCAAGGAAGTACAGGTGTGAGAGGATACTCACTCTCTTTCAAAAGGTTTAGAGCATAAGGCAAATAGCATGGTCCTATAGCTTCAAGCAAATAGCATGGTCCTATAGGTTCAAGCAAATAGCATGGTAATTCCTATAGCTTCAAGCAAAATGGTACCTACTACTCTACTTACGTTGAACGAAATGGCTATCTCTAAACTTTGATTGAATGTGTTTGAGGAAATTGTGGGCGTGAGAGAGGGGTTAATTACTCTCCACTTACTTTCGACTACTAAAAAGGGTAATTTCAATTTCCAATCAAATGAGCCCGTTTTGAAATTTCTACAACAACTTTCTATATAAACTTTATATGCCCCCAGGGCATAACTTGCCACCCTTGCACTGAGGGCTCTGACGGGGTTATCATCCTAAAAGACCTAATTTCCAGAACTTTCGACTAAGTTGAACAAAATTGATATATCAGAATTTTGATTGGATGTGTTTGGAGAAATGTTTGGCGTGAAAGACGGGTTAGTTGCCCTTCAATCACTTTCGACTATCAAAAGGGCGCTAGCCCTTTCAATTTTCAATTTAATGAGCCCTTTTTGATGTTTTTACAACACCGCTTTCTATAAGAACCTTACATGCTCCCAGGGCAAAACTTACAACCTTGCCCTGAGGGTTGTGGGGGGATGGGTTGTCATCCTTAAAGACCTAATTTCCAAAACTTTCAACTACGTTGAATAAAATGGCTATCTTAAAATTTTGATTGGATGTGTCTGGGGAAAATGTGGGCTTGAGAGGAGTGTTAGTTGCCCTCAAATCACTTTCGACTATTAAAAAGGGCACTAGCCCTTTTAATTTCCAATCAAATGAGCCCTTTTTCGAGTTTCTACGACAACGCCTTCTATAAAAATCTTATATGCCCCCAGGGCATAACTTATAACCCTTGCCATCAAGACTGTGGGGGAAATGTCCTGCTCAAAGGTATAATATCTTGAACTTTAGACTGCTTGGAACAAAATGGCTATCTAAAAATTTTGATTGGATATGTTTGAGGAAATGATGGGCGTGGAAGACGTGTTAGTTGCCCTCCAATCACTTTTGACTCTTAAAAAAGGGCACTAGCCATTTAATTTTTCAATCGAATGAGCCCTTTTTGAAATTTCTACGACGACAAGGTCTATAAAAACCTTATATGCTCCCAGGGTATAACTTACAACCCTTGCCCTGAGGGCTTTGGGGGAGTCTCCTCCTCAAAAACATAATTTCTATCTGGAAATCGACAACACTGAACAAAATGGCTATCTAAAGATATTGATTGGATGTGTTTGGTGAACGGGTGGGCGAGAGAGGGGGGCTAGTTACCCTCAAATCACTTTCGACTATTAAAAACGGCACTAGACCTTTGAATTTCCAATCGAATGAGCCCTTTTTCAAGTTTCTACGACAAAGATTTCAATAAGAACTTATATCCCCAGGGCATAACTTATAACCCTTGCCCTGAAGACTGTGGGGAGAGTGTCCTGCTCAAAGGTATAATTTACAGAATTTTAACTGCGTGGAACAAAATGGCTATCTCAACATTTTGATTGGATGTGTTTGGGGAAATGGTGGGCGTGGAAGGGGTGTTAGTTGCCTTTCAATTACTTTCGACTGTTAAAAAGAGCACTAGCCATTTCAATTTCTAATCGAATGAGCCCTTTTTGAAGTTTCTACGACAACACGTTCTATAAAAACTTTATATGCCCCCAGGGCAAAACTTAAAACCCTTGCCCTGAAGGCTATGGGGGAGTGTCCTCCTCAAAAAAATAATTTCTATTTGGAAATTAACCACGCTGAACAAAATGGCTATCTCAAAATTTTGAGAGGATGTGTTTGGGGGAATGATGGGCATGGGAGGGCTAGTTGCCCTCCAATTACTTTCGACTATTAAAAATGGCACTAGCCCTTTGAATTTCCAATCGAATGAGTCTTTTTTGAAGTTTTTACGACAACGCCTTCTATAAAAACCTTATTTGCCCCCAGGGCATAACTTACAACCCTTGTCCTGAGGGCTGTGAGGGGGTTGTCAACCTCAAAGACCTAATTTACAGAACTTAAAACTACGCTGAACAAAATGACTATCTCAAAATTTTGATTGGATGTGTTTCGGGAAATGGTGGGCGTGGAAGGGGTGTTAGTTGCCCTCCCATCACTTTCGACTATTAAAAACGGCACTAGCCGTTTGAATTTCCTATCTAATGAGCCTTTCTGAAGTTTCTACGACAACGCCTTCTATAAAAACCTTAAATACCCCCAGGGCATAATTTACAACCCTTGCCCTGAAGGCTTTGGGGGAATGTCCTCTTCAAAAAAATAATTTCTATTTGGAAACTAACTGCGCTGAACAAAATGGCTATCTCAAAATTTTGAATGGATGTGTTTGGGGCACTAGCCCTTTGAATTTCCAATTGAATGAGCCTGTTTAGAAGTTTCTACGACAATGCATTCTATAAAAACCTTATTTGCCCCCAGGGCATAGCTTAAAACCCTTGCCCTGAAGGCTGTGGGGGAGTGTCCTCCTAAAAACATAATTTATATCTGGAAATCAACTACGCTAAACAAAATGGCTATCTCAAAATTTTGATTCTATGTGTTACGGGAAATGGTTGGCGTGGAAGAGTTGTTAGTTGCCTTACAATCACTTTCGACTATTAAAAAGGGCACAGACCACTCCAATTTCCAATCCAATGAGTCCTTTTCGAAGTTTCTACAACAATTTCCTCGATACGAAGTGCCCTGCTCCGAAGGATAAAATTAAAAAATGATACATTGTGCAAACATCGTTCTGATATACCCTCAGGGCATAACTTAAAACCCTTGACCCCGAGGGTTGTGGTGGAGAGTCCTCCCCAAAAACATATTTTCTATATGGAAATCAACTACGCTGAACAAAATGGCTACCTCAAAATTTTGATTGGATGTGTTTGGGGGAATGATGGGCGTGGGGGGGGGGGGGGTACATGCCCTTCAATCACTTTCGACTATTAAAAAGGGCACTAGCCCTTTGAATTTCCAATCGAATGAGCCTGTTTTGAAGTTTCTAAGACAACGCTTTCTATAAAAACCTTATATACCCCAGGGCATAACTTAAAACCCTTGCCCCAAGGGTTGTGGGGGAGTGTGCTCCTCAAAAACATATTGACTATCTGGAAATCAACTACACTGTACAAAATTGCTATCTCAAAACTTTGATTGGATGTGTTTGGGGGAATGATGAGCGTGGGGGAGTGCTAGTTGCCCTCCAATCACTTTCGACTATTAAAAATGGCACTAGCCACTCCAATTTCCAATTGAATGAGCCCTTTCCAAAGTTTCTACGACAACTCCTTCGATACGAAGTGCCCGGGTATGGAGAAAGAAGAAATATAAATAATACAGTGTGCCCACATCGTTCTTTACTTAGGCATCGCTATCGCGCTGCCTATGATTTATTTTTATTAGTCGTCGATGTTTTGAAAAACTACATCAAACACTTCAGAATACATGTAGTTTTCAATAAAACGTAAATGACGCAAGAGGCCTTACATTTTACGGTTCAGGAACGGGGAAGGGAGCAGTTGTTAAACTCCTCTTTGTAGTAATTTTCGTTCGTTTTAAATTTGACTTGGAATTTCATTTTGAATTTTGCTCGTTTTAGATTTATTTATTTATCTACATAAGTTCTTTTTGTTCTTTTTGGGTCTCCTGTTCTTTCTGGGTTTCATTTGTGTCTTAATAATAATTTCTGGTAGTTTTGTGCTTGAATTATCGTAGGACTTCTTTCTAATGGTCTTAAGCTTAATATTCCTCTTTACTTTTCTTTGAAAACTTAATTATATTAAACAATGACCCAGAAAGTGTATGATTAACTTTAAGTTTTTCAAAGTCAAATATATCGAGAAATATATTCAGAACATAATAGATGTTATCCTCTATTTGTTAGTTTTCCATATAAAGCTCAAAAGATAACCCAAGTTTCTTTCAAACAACTTGGGTTATCTTTTGAGTTCTATATGGAAAACTAACAAATAGAGGATAACATCTATTATGTTCTGAATATATTTCTGGATATAGCAATGCTTAGAAAAAGTAATGCTTTGTCTTACCAAAAAAAAAAAAAAAAAAAAAAAAAAAAAAAAAAAACTAACGTTGACTTTTAGAGCATAAACAAAGAAATCAGTAAAAAAAAACTTGAAAATACGAGAGACAAAACTAGTTCAAAAGAAATAGTTTACGATTTTATTCATTTATTCAATAAAAAAAAATTCAAATGAAAGTAAGGAGCAACATTAAAACTTAAAACGAACAGAAATTATTATGTATATGAGGGGGTTTGCCCCCTTCTCAACACCTCGTTCTTTACGCTAAAGCTTTTTAGTACTTTTAGAAAAGCTTCTTATTGTTCATATTAAACGAGCCTTGTGTTTCAGGAGTAGCTCTTAAGGAATTGGGACAAAACTGAAACTTTAACGTAAAGAGCGAGGCGGTGAGAAGGGGACAACCTCCCTCACATATGCAGTAATTTCTGTTCGTTTTAAGTTTTATTGTTGCTCCTTACTTTCATTTGAAAAAGAACTTGTTTTTTCATTTAATTTCTGATCTTTTTTTAAATAACGCCAGGAAATCTGGCTCTAGCTCCACGCAAATATCCCTTCTCCCAACGGATACATCCTTTAGACAATTCAATCCTACAAAGAGAAAGCAAGACGCAATAAGAATTTTGTATAGGAGCTATGGTAAATTCCTTAGGTGTAAAATTTCTCCTGAAAAATCCACCCCCTGGAAAATTCTCCCCATGGAAAATTCTCCAGAAGAGAATTCGTCCCCCCCCCCACCCAAAACATGTATGCATACTTCCCAATAAAAAATACTATACATAAATAATATGCAAATTTTATAACTTAAAGACCTTTCCCCAGAAGCTGTGGAGGGTCATGTTATCTCCGAAGACATAGTGCCTATATCAGGACATAGTGCCTGAACAAAATGCCTATACCAAATTTTGATCGGACGATTTTGAAAAAATGGTCGTGGGAGGGGGCCTAGTTGCCCTCCAATCTTATTCGTCACTTAAAAAGAACACTAGAAGTTTTGGTTATCGTTGGAATGATCCCTTTCTCTATATTGTAGGACCACTGTGTCGATACGATCACCCCTGGGAAAAACAAAAACAAAACAAACAAACAAAAAAACAAATAAACATGCATCCGTGATCTTTTTTCTGGCAAAAAATACAAAATCCCATATTTTTGAAGATAGGAGCTTGAAACCAAACCTATAAAGTTGGGTTCTCTTGTACGCTGAATCTGATGGTGTGATTTTCATTAAGATTCTATGAATTATAGGGGGTTTTCCTCCCTTTTTTCGAAAATCAGGCGAATTTTCTCAGGCTCGTAGCCTTTGATAGGTAGAACTAAACTTAATAAAACTTATATATTTGGAATCAGCATTATAGCCGATTCTTTTGATATATCTATTGGTATTAAAATTCTGTTTTTTAGGGTTTCGGTTACTATTGAGCCGGGTCGCTCCTTACTTACAGTTATTTACCACGGACTGTTTGAAAACTGAAGAAGTACAGCAGGGAGTTTGTGGCTTCATAACAGGATCTTAAAGATGGTTTCGAAAATAATTTTAGGCAAAGCTTAGAATCTTCTCCCAAAACTGACTTCGTAGTGGCACGTACAATGATGGTACACGTAATTGGAAAGGTCAAGGAGAATTGTTCTAAGGGCACGGATGGAATATGTGTAGCCCTCCTAGACATCGGTAGCCCCATGCTAATTTATTACCTATGTTTGGTGTTTCAGATTATTTTTACTGTTAGTATTGTGCGTTAATCGTTCTCTGAGGGTTGGTTGTTGCATGTGTCAAAACGCGGTAAGCCTGCAAATTTATTTAGTTCTTACCGTCCCACAACAATTTCAAATGTTTTTGCAAGGCTTTTGAGTTACTTAAGTGTAATAAAATAAAGGGAAAATGCTATGTATCACCGTATCAATTTGGCTTCCTAAAAGGCCTGGGGTGTGTCCATGTCCTCTCAGCCCTTTGCTGACAAGGAGCCTCTTATTCTGGAAGGTCTGTATGTAAGTCGAGCTTTCGACTCACTAATCCACGAGTCAATCCTCTATGCCGCTCATTCTCGTCAAGTATCTGCCGCTAAAACTAACCCGTGCCATGATATATGTGACTTGGCTGTACAAGTTCAGATCACGGGTAGCCCTGACCCATTTGTTTTGTTGCCAGTTTATAAGGGAACCAGACAAGAATCAGTCGCTTTCCTGATCTGTTTTATAACGCGGTAATATAAATCTGTTATGTAGATTGCAGTATTATGCCTAGCCGCACTTGTCGTCTGCACTTGAGATGCATATGCAACAATAGGACTAGTTTTCAATGGGAGCAAATCGAAAGTCCTCTTGTTTAATTGGAGTAGATGCTTGGATATTTGTGTTACACTCGCGGATGCGACCATCGCACCCAGTGCTTCGTTGACTTACCTAGGTTTGCCTGTAGACAGATCCATCCGTGCAGTCAGCTGCTTTTGGGAGCATTGTTGAAAATAAATTTCGATTTAACCGTCTAATTCTTGCAAGACTGTTTATCGCTATTGATTTGCCACATATATTGTTTGTCGCGCCGTTTTGGAAAATTGTTACTCGCATAGATATCATGAAAATTAGATCGTGGTATTACTGTTTTTTTTTAATATCTCCTTCAGCTCCCACCCTGAACCCGAAATTCGTTTGCGTCCAATCGTTTTAATGTAGGCCCAAACTGATCCATGTAGGCCTACTGCCTTTTCAACAAGTATTCTGGACTTCAATGATAAGCTTTCATAAACACGAATGGAACCATATCTTGCAGCAATAAGATAGTGACCAAATTATAAAGTAAATGTATCTGTTCATGTTCGCTGTCTTAGAAGTCTTTTTATTCTGGTTTCTTTTGTATGTTTGCTTGTCTTGTATTTTGTGAGGTGCTTAGTTGTTGTATTTCGTGTTTTATTATTTCGTTGTCTTTTATTGCTCCGTCTTCCTTTTTTTTGTATGACAGGTTTTGTAAATAAAAAACAGGTTTTGTAAATAAATAAATAAATAGAAAGCTACATTAAACCAAAGACAAGCAGGAATAAAGTCAAATATTAATTCAAGCTAAAAACTAATATAAATAAATATTAATAAACAAATTAAATCTAGAATGAACAGAAAGTGCAATAAATAATCAAGTCAAATTCACAAAGAACAAAAACTACCACAAACAGAAGCAGGGCAAACGCTCCCCAAGCCTTCTAATTACAAGAATAGCATTTGCTCTTTACTGAAAATATTTCTTTATTTCGAGCTCTGTGTTTTGATTTCCATGGAAATATCATTGTCTTGATGCTAATGAGTCGTATAATGACATTACCATGGGACATTACCAATAACAAGTGAGTTTAAACAATTAAAAATATAGAAGAACGGGTATGATACTTTAAACCAAGACAGTAGACAAAAAAAAAATATATATTATGTTACTAATAAAGGAAGAATCCAAATTTTTCCACTTCACATCCGGAAACCATTATCAACGAGAAAAAAATATATAAAAAAATATATAATATACGCCAATAAAGCTTATATTATAACAACACAAACACTATAGTATAACAACACAAACACTATATATGCTATTATGAAATAACAACAAAAACACTATACAAAAAGAACGAAGAAAGCACTACTCAGATTTAAAAAGCAATCCAAAAACACGTCACAACGCGCAACACTGGGATGTCTTCCATTGTAAACGTAGCCTATATGTCTCAATTAATCTTCTGAATGGGACTATTTAAATCAAAATCCAAGCTCACGTAACAAAGTTGTTTCTGTTGTGTTTTTTTATCGTTTAGATTTGTCCCGCATTAATACTTCATTTTTCTATTATTATATTTTAATTGTAACTGAAAAGGCTTGAAATAGACTGACCCTATTAACTAGATGACGGTTGTCTTTTTGTGGTATTTACTGGATGGATAAGACCTAATATCAAATTTAGTTGCCATATGGTACGCGGTATAATTAATTCTAGCTGTGACGTAATAAAGCATCCTTTCAGTCTAATTCTTCGGTAATTTTATACTATAAAAAAAGGAATAAAAAGAGCTACAAATAGATTTTTTTTTTTTTAGTCAAGTCATTATTTATTTGCAGAATAGAGCAAGAGCAGGTAAGTAATAAAAGGAACTGGCTCCTTGAGTGATCCAAATTATAAATTGCTATCCTGTGATAGAATCAAAGTCAATATAAGTAAAAAAGATAGGATTAAAGTTAAAGAGGTAAAAGACAGAATTTTAATTTGAATAAAAAAGCAAATTTACTTTAAAAGCAACAACGATAGTTTCTCATATGTTAGCTCCTTTCGTGTTTTTTCCCTTTGTATAACGTTTATTAGGTTTTCACTATCTTTTTTATGTTATTTTCTTGTAGCTTATGTGGCAGCTTCTTTAATCAAGCTTTATTCCTTGCTTTCCCTTTTTTCCTGTTGATGAATGTTCCTGGACGGGAAGCCGAAAGATTTGGTCATTGATTAGAATTTATAAATTTTCTTCTTTCTTATAAATTTCAATGCCTTTGTTAAAAATGTTACCTCTGTTTATATTTGATTTGATTTTAAACACACGTGTAGACGCTGCGTGTGTATGTTTTCTCTCATATTGTGTTTATGGTACTTCAAATGTTGTCATTTGTTATAGATTTACTCATGTGTGTCGATACCGCTGGGAGTGCACAACTTCTCCAGCATTTATCCTTTCTTCGACTGGTTGAAGACTACACCTCCAAATCCTTACACGTCTACAACAATCAGTCCAGTGCAGTTTATACCCTCAAATGTATATTTGACTAAAAGAGGAAAGAAAAAAGTTAAAAGAGTTAAAAGTAAACATAGAAAAATTAGTCATAGCAGCTTCAGTGGTGCAGCGTCAAATATGCTGCTGAATCCTCTGTCTCCTCATGTTAGTACTGCAAAGCCTGAAGAAAATTCCCCAACGATGATGACAGCACCTACAGTTGAAAATGTTAAAAGTTTCAATAGTTCTACTTGTAATACAACGTACAACACATTAGAAGGTTATGTTCAACAGTTGATTCCAGATGAGGTTTTAGAATCGCTTACGGAAGTAGTCTTAACAGCAACAACAACAGAACGCTCATTTATGCATAGGATGGAAAGTCGTTTTCCAGCAAAACCACGAAATGGCTATGGTGGTGGATATAACAATCAAAGCTATGGAACCCATTATCTATCCGATTTAGCAGTCTTGTTTCTAGCCCTTATTCCGATTGCTTTGGTACTTGGAGCTGCGGCAGCCTTTGCTTTAAACGGTAAGGATTTATTTTCTTTTATTTTAATTTTAAACCACACTTAAACTCTAACCTTAAATCCAATGCAAATATTTGTTGTCTAAATTGGTGAAGCTTTTACAAGCCTCACAAGCCCATTTGGTAGTGGTCCTAAATTATGTGATTTACCAAATATTCAGTGATAGGTTTTAGAAGAATTGGCAGACGTCAATGGTCTTGGACGCTTGGTCGTCAATGATCGCTATCCTTTTACTTCATAAATTAAAATGACTTATAATTATTAGTGGAATGTAGAATGAGTTCAGTAAGTTTTTTTTTAAGATATTGGAATTGACTTAGTGAAGAATGAAATATCTACCTTTTAGGCTATTATTATTATTATTATTATTATTATTATTATTATTATCTATTATTATTATTTTTATTATTATTATTATTATTATTATTATTATTATTATTACTATTATTATTATTATTATTATTATTAGTATTATTATTGTTTTTAATGGAAATAAGAGGTAATGTGCAAAGGGTAGTCGTTAAAATTTGCGAGGGGGGTCATTCTGTTGTAAATTGGAAGTCCTATTGTCCCTTCAAATATTAAAAAACGGCTCTCCGACTGTACTTTTTTCCCCGCAAAAAACGGCTCTCCTACTTCCCGGGCCCCCGCAAGATAGGATCTGAAAAGGGGCCAAAATTTCTTGAAATTTCTATCTTTAAGCCCTTGGTACAATGCAATCCCAATGCACAAGAAGAAAAATAGTGATATTCCAAACAATGGGGCCAGAAAAAGGGCCGAGAAAAGTTGTTTTTCCGAACAACTTGAACCTTGCCTTGGTAAACTGTTGCACTGAGGGAGCCTTAATAATCATAATTTTTAATTTTTTTTTGGTGGAGGGGGGGGCCTAGACTCTCAAAAAATAGGTTCTAAGAAAAAGCCGTCTGCTGAATGATTGCTATTATGAGCTAAGAAGCTGTTGATGAAGTTACTTTTAGACCAGCCAATTAATTAAATCAATCTCCGACGCTCAAACAAAGCAGTGTTGGTTGTCAGAGTTGTTGCATAGGGCCTACTTGCTAAAATTTAAGTTTTACCCACGTCGAAAAAATCTAACACAGTTTCATATTTGTATTCTTTATATTCTATTCCTATTCTTTAGAAATAAAACTTTATTTTCTCAGTTATCACAGCATTGTCCGTCCATGTAAGTCGATTATTAGAAGTTTGTCTCTCAGAACTATTTCCCAGGAATTTTCATAGTAATGAGTTTTGCTGAGATGGAGCAGTTAGAAACTGTACAGTTAGAGTCTGCACTCCGTTTTTGTTTTTTTACGGAAATTTCATGAATATTATTTTATGCCAAACATGACCTAAAACTAACCAAAGAACTAAATTTACCATTGTTATTTTTATCATATATTTTAATTCTTTAATTAGTAGCAGAGCAACTGTTTATTAGCCCTGCTCAGTCTTATGGTGAAACATTTTGACGACCTGTCTAGGCCAAATTATTAAGACACCTAGCTAGTTTTGATCAGGTTTTGGGCTCAATTCTCTCTAAGTGCAGATTATTAATAGTGGATTTCTGCTGTTATTCTCAAAAGATGTAGTTTTTGTCTCGCATGAATACGCTGAAGTAGCATATTGCTAAAACAGCAGTCGAATTAACAAAGCGATTTTCATTTGTGCATGATTAGAAATGTTGAATTATGTGCTTTTGGGAACCAAAAGATGAATCCCAAAGCTAAATATAGAAAACACTTCCACCCGAGTGGAATATGAACAATTATCTGTTTTAAAGGGAAGTAAGTTCAAACTGATTTTGGGATGGAGGTTCAACTGTAAGAAAGGGTAATATTCACCGTTATGTGATTCAAAGACCGTTAAATGATTCAAAGGTATGGAGGCTATACAAAAGGAGTTCCATATACATTCAATTAGGGAAGAGGGGAACTTTTATATTTTCAGATTTTATTTAACAGGAAACCTATTAATTTATGAGTAAATTATGTTCCGCTCAACGAATTCCTTGCCCAAGACACTGACGGTTAAGAAAGGCTCCTTTGATGTATTTTCTCACGTACGACATTTTCTAAATAAAATTTCCCTTCCATTTGGTAAATATGTGTCACAAGTTTTGCATTGCAGCTTTTTTATACTGGTTTTCAAACTTTTTTCCAGCATCGTATAGCACCAAGCTCCTATGCAAGAATGAGTGTTGAAGGTGGCATAGCATTTTTTTGGAGAGGGGAACGAAGAATATAGGGAAGTCATAAGAAGTTTTTTTTATCAAGGAATATAGTACCGCATTTTTTATTCGAATAGTAAAGAAAAAAAGAAAAAAAAGACACATTCGGAAAGTACAAAAAATGAGACAGAATTTGGAAACAGAGAATACAAATTAATTCTAAAAATTAATATTTTTTAAATGAAAAGCAAAAATAATACCTAGACCCATTTTAGAAGTAGAACACTCAATTTTTTTTTACCAAAATCGCAAGTGAGAAAGGGGACTGGGCGTTTTGACATCTTGGGCCCGGGCGTTCGCCTTTTTACAAAAGGAAGAACGAGCACCTAATTTTCTTTTTAATTTCATGAAATTTTAATATATATAATTCAGTAAAATCTGAGAGTAGGAAGAGTAGCTATATAATACTACAAAATTCATGAAGAATTCCACCTATGAAACTTACATAATTTTGGAGGGACGTCTTTCACTTCCTAGCACTGGCTAGCTACTATCAAAGCTTCTACTTTTAGTTGCGATGCAAAATTATCATTATTACTTTTAAATTCTATTTAAATTTAATATATGTTTGCAATAACAGACTCGAGTGCAAAAAGCTCTAACTGTACATCTACTCTCTATTTCAGGATCTCAAACAAGCTCTGGAAGTTCGGGTGGCTCGGGCGGTGGTGGAGGTGGGCAGCAGCAGCAGCAACAGCAACAGCAACAAACTGTTTTTAACTTTCCGTTTGTTTTGAACAACTCAGTATTCCCATTCTTAGCAAATGGTTTTCCAATAACTGCGGACGGGTTCACAAATGTGTTTCCGGGCGGGCTGACGAATGTGTTTCCGGGCGGATTGACGAATATTCTTCCGACTGGGTTTACAAATAACTTTGGAGGAGCTGTTGTAGTGAATGTCCCTGTTCCAGCTGCTAGGTCACTCGACTCACAAAGTGTATTTGAAAGATCCCACGACGGTGGTACTTAAAATTGTGGAAAAAAAATCATAAAAGAAAGTTGTGTATTGACAGATCCAAAGACAAATCAAGTTTACGCTTTATACGAAAATATGCGGAAAGTATACAGCCTTATTTGCAAAATTTTCCTTTGAAGTGGAGCTCCAACGTAATTTTCAGATGTTTGCTCCTACCAGAGAGGTAAAGGCAAGGGTACGTAAACATAACATGGTGGCTATGCAACCCATGTTCCACAAGACTAACTTTATGGAGTTGATATTTGAGTTTACGTGCATATTGAATTTCGAATGCTCTGACGTTAAAGATGGTACAACAGCGTGGGTGTAATTTACGTCATATTACCTTAAATCGCACTTGCCAGCAATAAGGACAAGTCCTATGAACACCGGTGAACATATATGATGAACGTACAATAATTTTTTACATATTGGGTTCTTACTGGCATGGCGAAAGCGCAATTTATCGAGCAAACTCAGTTAATTTGCGAGTAAATTCAAGTTTATTGTTATATTAATCATGTATTAAAAATTTACTTATATTCTAATTTGACAGTTTAAAACTTAACCGCTCTAGCTTCTACTGCAAAAATCGTTCCATTATTCTAGTCTTTTTCGTTTTGATTGCCATTATTTAACTAAAATAGCAAGTTTAGATCGATATCAAAACTTAAATTAACAAATATTACCACAAATGTGAAAGTCTTGTCGTCACATTAGCTTTTGCTCTCGCTGAGCACTGTACAGAGTTTAACATCCATGGTCTCTAAAACGCCGTCCACCATCCTTGCTAATGCTGCTACCTAGGTAAGTGAAGCTTTCCAAGTGATTGATCTACTCTTGTCCAACATCACCTCTTCACCTTCACTTATTCCCAGTCTGTAAATCAATTTTGAACCTATTCTTCCGCCCTGGCCTCTCAAAAGCTCCAAAATTAATTTACTTTGCCAACATTTTCATCTAGGATGCTCAAATCATCAGCATTATCTAAATCTAGAAGAATTTTAGTTCCCCATTCCATGGTATCCTGTAACCTTTGCTGTGTTCCTTAAGACAAATTCCATCAGAATAGTCTATATAAATGGCGATAGAACACAACCCTGCTTAACTCCTGATTCTATGTGAAACCCGACACCATTCTCATTTCCTACCTCAACCGCAGTAATGTCACTCTCGCACACAGTGCCAATCACTTTAAAGTATTTATTTGATATTAATAAAAAAATAATTTGCACAAAATAAGTTTTTCAAAAAAAGTAAAGAACTCCATTAAATCAAAAATTAACAAAAATAGAATCAAATAATCTACCAAACATGCAACTACCACAAATCAGTATCAATAAATAAGTGAAACCCAAAACAAACAGATATTAAAATAAGTCAAACTCAAAACGAGTAGAAATTAATCTGAGTAGGGTTCTAAACCCTATACTTTCTAAAAGCCAGAATATAATTTGTATTTTCCTGAAAAAAATCCAAATGAATTTAATGAAAAAAATATCCTTTGTCAGTTTAATATACATATGCTGATATTTATTCCTTAAGATCTTAATAAATTTTTTATTTCTTAAAGTTATAAAAGTGAAAACATTTAAAAGAATTTGTTTCAGTAAAGTACAAATTATGTTCTGGCTTTTAGAAAGCATAAGGTTTAGAACCCTATTCAGATTAATTTCTGCTCGTTTTGAGTTTGGCTTATTTTAATTTCTGTTTGTTTTGGGTTTCATCTATTTATTGATACTGATTTGTGGAAGTTGTATGCTTGGTAGATTATTTGATTCTATTTTTTATCACTTTTGGTTTAATGAAGCTCTTTACTTTTTTTTGAAAACTTTTGTTGGGTAAAAAGTTTTTTTAATTAAATTCTGTTCGTTTTAT
Organism: Artemia sp. Qi Xiang Cuo; assembly: GCF_049724085.1. Classification (NCBI taxonomy): domain Eukaryota; kingdom Metazoa; phylum Arthropoda; class Branchiopoda; order Anostraca; family Artemiidae; genus Artemia; species Artemia sp. Qi Xiang Cuo. The sequence goes on from NC_142811.1 coordinate 33,317,958, forward strand.
ATTGACGCAATCTTTTTCAGGGAGAAATACTGAACTATTTCTAAAGTTAAATAACCAGCCCTTCCATATAAACCTTTAATACCCCTTGGGAATAACTTACAATCCTTCCCCCTAATCTATGGGGTTTGTTTTTCAACCCCAAATGCCTTGTTATGTGATATTTAGACTATTTTGAATAGAATGGATATCTAAAAATTTCTATTAGATACATTTCGCGACAATACGACGTTTGTGTAGGGTTGAGGGGGTAGCTGCACTCTGATCACTTTTACTCTTAAAGAGAGCACTAGAGCGTCTGATTACCAATCCAATGAGCCCCCTCCGAAGTCAATATGACCACACTTTCTATAAAAACCCTATATGTCCACAGGGCATAACTTACAACCCTTGCCCTTAGGGCTGAGGGGACTTGTTATCCTCAAAGGCATAATTTCCAGACCTTTCTGATAGGCTTAACGAAATGGCTATATCAAAATTTTGATTGGAATTGTTTGGGGAAATGATCTGGGTGGGGGGCATTTGCCCTCAGATCACTTTCGACTCACAAAAAAGGCACTAGTCTCTCAATTTCCAATCGAATAAGCCCTTTCTGAAGCTTCTACGACAAAACTTTCTATAAAATCCTTATATGCCCCAAGATCAGAACTAACGACCCTTTTCCTGAGGGCTATGGGGAGAGGGTTGTCATCCTCAAAGACATAATTTCCAGACCTTTAAACTACGTTGAACAAAATGGCCATATCAAAACATTGATCGTAAATGTTGGGGGAAAGGATAGGCGTGGGGGGGGGCGATTCTCCCTCCGATTACTTTTGACTATTAAAAAGGGCAATTGCCCTCTCAATTTCCAATCAAAAGCGCACTTTTTGAAGTTTTTACGAAAAAGTTTCTATGAAAACATTATATGCCCCCAGGGCACAACTTACAGCCATAGTCCTGAGGGCTATGAGGGGGTTGCCACACTCAAACACATAATTTCCAGACCCTTCTACTATGTTTAACAAAATGGCTAAATCAAAATGTTGATCGGAAATGTTTGGGGTAATGATGGGCGTGGAGGGGGCATTCACCCTCCAATCACTTTTGACTATTAATAAGGGCACTAGGCCTCTCAATTCCCAATGGAATAAGTCCATTTTGAAGTTTCTATGACAACGTTGGCGAAGACATAATTTCCAGACCTTTCTACTACGTTGAACAAAAGGGCTATCTCAAAATTATGATTGAATGTGTTAGAGGAAATGGTGGGCATGAGATGGGGGTTACTTGCCCTCCAATCACTTTCTAATATTAAAAAGGGCACTAACCCTTTCAATTTCCAATCGAATGAGACCTTTTTGAAGTTTCTACCAGAACGCTTTCTACAAAATCAAAATTATATCTCAAAGTTTTGATTGGATGTGTTTGGAGAAATGGTGGTCGTCAGAGGGGGGCTAGCTGCTCTCCAATCACTTTTGACTATTAAAAAGGGTACTAGCCCTTTCAATTTCCAATCAAGTGAGCTTTTTTTGAAGTTTCGACGACAACGCTTTCAATAAAAACTTATATACCCCCAGGGCATAACTTAAAACCCTTGCCTTGAGGGCTCTGAGGGGGTTATCATCCTCAAAGACATAATTGCCAGAATTTTTAACTACGTTGAACAAAATAGATATCTCAAAATTTTTATTGCATGTGTTTGGGGAAATGGTGGGTGGGAGAGGGGGGTTAGTTGCCCTCCCATTACTTTCTACTATTAAAAAGGGCACTAGCCCTTTCAATTTCCAATCGAGTGAGCCCTTTTTGAATTTTTTACGACAGCACTTTCTATAAAAACCTTTTATACCCCCAGGGCATAATTTATAACCCTTACCCTGAGGGCTGTAGGGGAAGTGTCATCCTCAAAATCCTAATTTCCAGAACGTTCATCTTCGTTGAAAAAAATGGCTATCTCAAAATTTTGATTGGATGTGTCTGGGGAAATGGTGGGTGTGAAATGTAGGGGGGGGGGGGTAGTTGCCCTGCGATCACTTCCGAATTTTATAAAGGCACCAGCCCTTTCAATTTCCAATTGAGTGAGCCCTTTTTGAAGTTTCTATGACAGGTCTTTCTATAAAAACCTTATATGCCCCCAGGGCATAACTTACAACCCTTACCCTGAGGGCTATGGGGGGGGGGGGGTTGTCATCCTCAAAGACATAATTTCCAGAAATTTCAACTATGTTGAACAAAATGGCTATCTCAAAATTTGGATTGAACGTGTTTGAGGAAATGGTGTGCATGAAAGGGGGTTTAGTTGCCCTCCTATCACTTTCAACTATTAAGAAGAGCTCTAGCCCTTTGAATTTCCAATCGAATGAGCCCTTTTTGAAGTTTCTACGACAAAGATTTCTATAAAAACCTTATATGCCCCCAGGGCATAACCTAGAACCCTTGCCCTGAGGGCTGTGGGGAGTGTCCTCCTCAAAAACATAATTTCCATCTGGAAATCAGCTACGTTGAACAAAATGGCTATCTCCAAATTTTGACTGGATGTGTTTGGGGAAATGGTGGGCGTAGAAGGGGTGTTAGTTGCCTTC